>NW_026611089.1:15000-150000 GCF_029633865.1 Lampris incognitus
GAGGAAGAGGAAGAGGAAGAGGAAGAGGAAGAGGAAGAGGAAGAGGAAGAGGAAGAGGAAGAGGAAGAGGAAGATTTTTTTTTCCCCACAAATTCATAGATCTTATTTTGACAATGCCGTTTCACATATATCTTACTTGGTAAAGGTTGTGTACTCAGAGACACAAGGTCAAATACCCCAACACTTTCACTTAGGATACCAGGAGCATTCCTCCAAACTCCTCATCCAAGTCTCCGTTATCGCCACGAGGGATCCAGCATAAAGCAAAATATTGTCAGGCGAATTGATGCAATAATACAGACGATATGCTACACCATTGACCTGACGTACAAGCTCTCAATATACATATTCATCTTAATTCCAGTCCTCACCTATAATCATGAGCTTTAGGGACTGACCGAAAGAGTAGCATCACAGATACACACACCCGAAATTAGATTCCCCGATAGCGTGTCTGGGTTCAGCCTTGCATATAGGGTAAAGACCTCGAACATCCACACAAAACTTCGAATACAACCACTGCTACTTCACATCAAAACAAACCAGTTGACGTACTTCAGGCATATAATTAGGATACCTCCTGTGCGCCTTCCTTTGCACGTTTACCGAGCACGACCAACTTGCAGGATACGCCGAGTTACACACAGAACTCGCTACAGAAACTACATAAACAAACTGGCCTGACAACACCTTGGAGGACAACAGCAGTAAAAACAATGACATATTATTTAAACTACATAAAAGAAGTTTCAAATAATATTTCATTGCTTGTACTGCTGTTGTCCTGCAATAAATATATACCTGTAAGCAAGAGGGAGTAGAATCCCCCATGATGACCTGGAGGGCGTTCCTACAGAGACAGATGTCTGCAGTTCCCTACTTAGCTTGCAGCAACCGTGACCCAACCCCGGAAAGGCAGCTAAAAATGAAATCAGATTCTCAACTCAACCCGCAGCTGGGATTAGTTTGTTGGGAATACATCATAGGATGATGTAAACTAATACAAAGTATCACTCACACTTAACTCAAGGAAAACTGACTACTGGATTGGCAGGAATAAAAGCATAAATACATACAGCTTCAAGGACAATACAGCTAAAGCTATCAAGGCACTGAGGAACGCAAGGAATCATAGTAGGTCCTTGTAGGAGAAATAACAGTGAAAAATAGCTTATCTGACTTCAACCCTGTTGGGTTATTATATCCAATTTGTGGAGAAACAACAGATGAACAAGGGTGACAGCAGCAATAATCAAATGGAGCAGGAAGTGAAAAATGAACAATCAATTGACAACAGCATTATCTACCCAGAATCCATCTCAGATCCATTGAACTAGCATTCCTCTTCCATAGGCAATACTTGAGAGTAGGTTGGTAATGACTGTGGCCCCTCAAAAACACATTTGGCCTCAAAGAAGAACAAATCCTAGGAAGGTGATAGCTATAACTACAACTAGGACAACAACTCCAATGCTTCAGGTCTCATGTAGAAGTATGACCCATAATAGACACCTTGGACAATATGTACTAGGGAGATATTCACATGGACGACACATATGAGTCGCCTATGGCTCACATCTCCACAGATATCGACTACCAAGAAGAATGCTGTGAAGGTCTCTCAGTTGTAGTGTATGGGTAGAAATACACCTATTAAAATCTGACACATAAAACACAGCCCAAGGACGAAACCAAGCTGCAGTTACCTTGACAGAAGGACTGACAGGGTGACAGTGACTATAAGCAGTATTAAGTGTGTTTTAACGAGGTCCCATTAGATATTACTTGTGCTGAACATAAGTGGGATCTGAAGTAAGGTGGCAGACTTAGAGCCTACTTTCTCTTGTCATATCGGGTCTATGGCCTAACCTGCTATCATCTGCCCAAATATTACCTAACACTCAGGTATTAGCAGGTGGATGATGGCTACCTAATAGCCTAATAACTATTAACAAGTTCTATGGCTACTAGCAGGCCAAGAATTCTAACTTTACAGGGCTAGATATGGTCACAATGGGAGTGTTGAGCACATATATATTTAGGGTAATAACCACACCTGCTGAAATGCTGCATCAGGCTAGCTGCTTAATAATGTTGACTACTTGGAGGTTATTGTGATTGATGGATCTATAGGCTATGAATTAGGGAAACCCTATAGATCCAATCAATATGACTCCAAGGCTATAGGCCAACATGAGTGAGGTGGCAATTAAGGGGATTGTTAGGACTCATGCATTGATGTGGGAACTATTCAGGGCCTCCACAATGGCATCTTTGGAGAAGAAGCCTGCAAGGAAGGGTTAAAAGACTTGATGTAGCTCCTAGGAGTTCAGGTGACTTAAAATCCACGCTATAGCTACGATTATGCCAATATCCCCAATCCAGTGATGGACTGCCTAAAGGGCAGCAATGTTGGCTCACACTCAGCCATATCATCAGCCATTAACTAAGAAAGACATAATCCCAACTCCCTCTCAAACAATGAGAAGCTGCAATGTATTGTTGGCAGTTACCTGGATAACTATTGCCACAACAAATATGAGAACATATTTGAAGAAACTTGTATTTAAGACCGTTGAACTCACTTGCTTACATGAGCTCCTACTTGGGTTTGTGGCTCCTAAGACCAATGGATAGCTGTTATCCTTTAAAAGCCATTTCTAGAATTTTAGCCTAAAAAGTAAGAATTAGCAGTTCTTGTTGCTACATGCCTCTCTCGGTAGCCCAAAGCAGTTTAGCCCCTATCTCTAGAATCACAATCCAGTATTCTATTTAAACTAGGCCGAGATCCCGTAGCTTACAATTTTGAATCAATCTTCACAAATTGATTCCACAATCATGGACTTCATGAGCACACTGATGAGGAGATGAGGAGACTTCTGCTCCAAAGGAGGAAAGAAGTTATGCAAAAATCCACAAATGGGCTGAAAAAACAGACAAGAAGAGTTGAGTTGACGTGGATTCAGCAAAGTACACAAATGACAAAGGTCCTGTTCACACCAGTACACACACTGGCACAACAACCACTAGCACATACCTGTCGGCCACCATGGAGAGTATACTGGTCACTGAAAGCTCCTATAACTTCAGCATAGTTTACGTCAGGGATAAGTTCATCCTTCCAGTACCAAGCCATACCACAAAATGGTTGATGTTGGAAATTTAAAAGTTTTACCTGTTAACAGGACTATTTACCAAGTACATTGACACACCTCTCTGTGCTTGAGAGCTATAGCCACTATACAAACTATAGAAATACACAGCTTTTTTATTATCTGCCAAGTGCATTAAAAACAGGTCTGTTCCTTTTAAAGCTGTTACCTGTCAAGGAGTTCCACAGACAGCAATGAGTACAACACCTGTGTGGGTGGCAGTGGTGAGTGTGTGTTATGATTGGTATTTTGAACTCTGTTATTAGGGAGACATCACTTTGTGATATTATCATGGCTACTCTGCATGTTATTACAATAGGTAACTGGTTGCACCTTTCAAACTGAATATTTACTATCATTTCTGGTCTTGCAGAAAAATTCCTTTTTGTTAATATTACTAGTTTTTGTTAGATTTAAGCAGTTCACAAAAATCATCCAGTACATGTGACAGTTAATAGTTTCACTCAACATTGTCATGTAATCCCAACAGTAACATTTAAAAACAATCCACATTGCAAACAACACATGACAAATATCTTTGGTATCAGCAATGACAAAATTTATTTTATAGGCAAAATATTCTTTTAACTCCATTTACACATTCCTTTTTCTCTGCACAGATCAGAAAATGAAGACCCAAAAAAACTAAGAATTGATGTTTATGACTATTTTTGGATATTTTCCTCACAAATTCAAATAATGTTAACTAACCAAGGCATCAGTTGACATAATGTAGCCTTGCCTTAATGCTTCACAGCTCTTGCAGTAATTTCTAACTCTTTAACTATCTATGCTCTCAGGAATAGATACATCTCTATGGCTTCATCTGTTGGGGTGGCTGAGAGTAAGGAGTTTTCTGCCATTATAAGGCAACACAAGCTAAATACAGTTTCATCACAAGGAGAAGGTCCTCTCTGTTGGCATTCTTGTTTACAAGCCTCCACTGCTTCCTGGGAGACCTCCTTCAGGTGAATCTGTCCTCCAAATATATGAGGAATGCTGCACATGAGAATTGAACATCCACTTGGAGCTACAGCATTTCTGCTCTTGCAGATAATGTGGGTATTCCACAAATTTGGAACTTGCATCAGCTCTTCCTGTACAAACTCAAATATCAGTGAGAACAAACATTAATGTAACACTTCCTTTTTTTAAAGTCACTATAATACATGCAGACATATGCTCTTATGGACAAAGGGGGTGAGTGGATGCTGGGGAAAGGAACTTTTTCTTTGCCCAACAACCAAATTGTTTACATCAGAAATACAAATATCTATAAATACCTATTAAAATCACACATGCACACACGCATAGGGACAGAATAACATATAGAAACATAGACCTACTAACACACCTAAAACATGTCCACACAAGTAAACACTACAAGCTACTTGTCCAAGAAGTCTCAAGAGAAACAGTCATTCTCTTTCAGTTCCTGGAGACAATTCATCCAGTATCGGGCATGATGCGTTCTCAAAAAGTCCACCAGCTTTCCATCCACTGATAGTGATTACTGGACCCAGCAATATAACAATTACTGACGTGGCGATCCGTACTCCATCATAAGAATTTCTGCATCTCTACCATTGTGACATTTTCTGTCCCCAAATCTGCGCGAATTCTGACAGCTGTCCCCATCCTTTTCTCAACTTCTGCTATGAAATAAACAACGATGGTCTTGGGATTGCTGTTTGCTGAATACGCATGAAGACATACCGTGACTCTTGAAAAGCCATCAATCGCTCCATTTATACAAATGCTCAACACTGCGGGGGTCTAGAAACTTTAACAAATGCCTCACTATATTTTGAGTCACAACATACCCAGCTTGTGTAATGGTTATGAAAATGCTGTAATTCTGAATGCACTAAATGGGAAAAATAAATGTTGAAAAAACCTCCACAAGATGTGCACTGACTATAAAAAGAGAAGTTAAAGTTGCTGTGTTTAAAATGCACAGTCTAATTATAATTTACATTCCATATTTTATTTGGGGAAAATCCACTTGAAGTTACGTTTCCCAGTGTTTCCTTGTTTCGCCAAGTTTAGTCATCAGCCTGGAATCTGCTGATCTGTTGTCCATTGCTAATGCCTTGTTCAGACCTGTAGGGGAATAAAGTGTTGCCTGCGGTCGGCCATTACAACATCCCACTTGACTGTAGCAACATGGTGTCCGTGTTTTGTGTCTTTCTATCCCCCCTTACAGGTAGGAGCGATAGTTATGATATGTTTCATGGTGTGTATATGTTTTCTATCCTATAAGGAGCACGCAGGGAGTAAAATATTCCTGTCTGCAGTAACTGTAGCATGTGAAGGTAGTCTGGCTAATCTGGAGATGTTGCTCTGCTGTAGCGTGCTAGCTGTAGCGTGCTAGCTGTAGCATTCTAGCTGTAGCATGCTAGCTCGCTACGTTACATAGGCAGCAGCGCAGTAGAAACGTCACGGTCGCCATTTAGTGAGGAAGCGTCTCATAACAAAGCGTGTTTGCTCTGCATTCATTCTACATGATGTGGTTACAATAGTCATGCCAAAGTGTTGCACTTTACCAAATAGATCAGTTGAATGTGTGAATGCAAGATTACTTTTATTCGTGTTTAACTTTAATGGAGATTAAACTGTTCTCACGGTTAAATACATAACAATAGTATCTACTATAGGAACAATCACTCATATATTTTCAGAATGTGTGTGTGTGTGGTGTTAGTGTGTGTGTGTTAGTTAGTGTAGATAGCGGGACCGAAAACTGAAGCATTTATGATCCTAATTCTTTTTGGAGATGGTAGGTATTGTCCCAGAGAGTACGGGAAAAATCCCAGAAAATTAAAATTACGCATAATTATGCATAAATATGCATTTTTCTAAAAATGTCTAAAAACAACTTTTCTCGCGATTTCAGATGATTCTGAGCATCTTTGATTTTTTTCACCTATATAAAAAACATTTTCCGGGACTTAGAAATGTTCTGGCATTATGCAAAATATGCATTTTTGAAAAAATGCACTTATGATCCTACTTTTTTTGGAAGTGGTAGGTATTGTTCCAGAGAGGACCAGAAAATTAAAATAATTATATTAATTATGCATAATTATGCAAACTATGCATTTTCTAAAAATGGCTAAAAACCTCTTTTCTCGCCATTTCAGATGACTCTGAACATTTCGGGGGACGGAGTTGAAGGGGGGTAAACCACTTTTCTCGGCATTTCAGATGATTCTGAGCATTTGGGCGGGGTTGGAGTGGGGGGGGGGTTTAGGGGCAGGGGGAAGGCGGTTACCTGGCAGGATGAAGAGGACGGAGATTTAGACGGGTGGATAACCGAACTGCTACATTGTAGCGGGGCTCTTCTAGTCACTCATATATTTTCAGAATGTGTATGTGTGTGATGTTAGTGTGTGTGTGGTGTTAGTATAGATAGCGAGACCGAAAACTAAAGCACTTATGATCCTAATTCTTTTTGGAGATGGTAGGTATTGTCTCAGAGAGTAAAGGAAAAATCCCAGATAATTAAAATCATGCATAAGTATTCATAAATATGCAAAATATGCGTTTTTCTAAAAATGAATAAAAACCACTTTTCTCTGCATTTCAGATGATTCTGAGCATCTTTGATTTTTTCACCTAGATAACATTTTTCTGGCACTTACAAATGTTTTGGCATCACTGGTCAACACAATTTTTCTTGCATGGGGTTTTTCAACGGATTCTAGCTAACGTTTGGCTGCTGAATCCAAATCTGACATTAGTTTTTGCCTATCACATCAGGTTTTTGAACTGTGAAAAATCATTATTTTTGAGAAAACAGCAATTTTACACTCGAAGTTAAAAAAACACTGTTGCATTAGAAGATCGATAGATGCAAAAATGACTACAATAAATAAATAAAGACTCAGCTAGCATGAAATTACTTCGGAAATGAATAGGGGTCATTTTTAGCCCTACCAAGATTGCCAGACTAGATGGTCAACTTTTGTACAATCCTGAATAAGGAGCATACAGATAGCACAAAAACTTGATGTCATAGAGCAAATCTGAGCTCAGATTGGGATTCAGCAGCCCAAAATTAGCCAAAAACAGTTTCCAAAGTCCATACACAAAAAAAAAAACCAACTATATTTTTGTAGACCAATGTTATGCAAAATATGCATTTTTGCAAAAATGCACTTATGATCCTTATTTTTTTTGGAGGTGGTAGGTATTGTTCCAGAGAGGATCAGAAAAATAGCAGAAAATTAAAATAATTAGAATAATTATGCATAATTATGAAAAATATGCATTTTCTACAAATGGCTAAAAACCACTTTTCTCTGCATTTCAGATGATTCTGAGCATCTGTGATTTTTTCTCGTATGTAATTTTTTTTTTCTGGGACTCAAATGTTTTAGCATCATGCAAAATATGCATTTTTACAAAAATGCACTTACGATCCTAATTTTTTTGTAGGTGGTAGGTATTGTTTCACAGAGGACCAGAAAAATAGCAGAAAATTCAAATAATTATAATAATTATGCATCATTATGCAAAATATGCGTTTTCTAAAAATGGCTGAAAACCACTTCTCTCGCCATTTCACATGAATCTAAGCATTTGGGGGGAGGGACTGGGAGTGGGGGGGGGGTTTAGGGACAGGGGTAAGGCGGTTAGCTGGCAGGATGAAGAGGAGGGAGATTTACAGAGGTGGATAACCGAACCGCTACATTGTAGTGGGGTTCTTCTAGTGCACACATATTATGCTATTTATTTTAAAGGTGCAACAGGTAATTTTCTAAATCCGTTCAAGGTGATAGTTCAAAGTATTTTTCGAAGTCAGTTTAAAGCTACTGTAAAGATATTCCCTTTCTAATGCTGCTTTACGATGCTGTCAAGATATTCGGCTTATTCTGGTTAAATGTCCAATGCAGATACTTTTCTGATTTATATCCAATGTGCTTTCTGTGTTGTTTAAGGTAACATAAAGACAATATTGGTATTTTCATTGTGACAATTGACAATACTATATTTTTCTAATTGTGTACTTTCTTAAAGCGACAGTGTACTATGTTTCAAATTGTTTATAAGGACAATGCAATGTTTATTGACAAGCTTTGTGAACATGTAAATGTGAAAATTTGGGAAAATGCATTACAACATCGGACTTCACTACAGCAACATCGTATCCGTGTTTGGTTTCTTTCTATTCCCCCTTACAGGGGCGTAACCCTTGAACGCAGCTGACATGGTGTAGCTTCTATCCATGGACACATCCGTGCCCCTCCACCTAATCAGTGACAAATCATGCTACACAGTAAAATCCTGACTATTAATTTAACTCGGAGAGTGTACAAATAGATCCTTTCGGGTCCATTTCTACACTCTCCGAGTTAAATTAACCCTCAGGAGCGTGCCAGACTCCTCCTTCCTCCTGTACAGCCCCGTGCAGTTTAGCACCCTTCTTAGCGCGCGCATAGCGACCACAGTATCATCCATCGTGCTCAGTAACGACAGCATCTCGCCACATGTCTCAACCCAAGCACGGACCAGAACTTGATCAAGTCGTGTAAATGGCGCATACCGAAGCAGAACAACCACCTGCGCCCAACACCGCTTCTAACTACAGGTTGTAAAGCTAGAGAAGAACTACACATAATGACACTGTTACTTAAAAACAATGAATCTATACTCAAGTATTGGTGACCAACTGATTTATCAATCTTCGGACATATTTTCATTACTCAAATTGAAACATTATCTAGAATTATGTACCCAGCTTTTTCATTAGCCATTACTGACACAATTAAATCATTTAATCAAACAAATTTCTACTTTATTTGGAAAAACAAACATCATTATATAACAAAACGGGATGTGGTAAAATCGTTAAAAGAAGGTGGCTTGGGGCGCTGGTGAGCAGTAACATGTGAGGACGTCTTTAGATTGAGCTCCTGATCAGGGCGAACTTTTCATTAATATTTTAACTTTTCAGATCAAACACAGATAAATTAGGTTTAACACACACGATACTTAACCTCTAGCACACCGGACTCACAACCCCGTACTTGCATATCGATCATCTGGAAGACGCGATGGGCAAAAAGAAATCCAGCAGTGACCAGGCCGCTAAAGCCTCGGGCTCTGTGAAAGCCCCGGGCGGGGAGTCTACAGACCTATCTGGGGTGATGGCTGCCATCGCGAGCAGTGAGAGCAAGATCTTGGCACGGATCGATTCATTCACAGAGGATCTGAATGCAAAAATAGACGCTATAAAGGCCGGCATGGCGAAACAAGAGACCCGTCTGAAAGACGTGGAGGACGGCCTGAACACATACTCAGACAAGACCACGAAATGGAGGAGGACATCGGCCAGCTAACACCTGAAGTCGCTATGCTACGCCAGAAGGTAGACGGTCTGGAGGGACGACAACGCCGGTGTAATGCACGCATTGTCGGGATAAAGGAGGGATTCGAGACCAGCGGAGGCCAGCAGCCTACTATTAGCATCGCTACACTACTGCAGGAGTTACTAGGCCTCAGCTTCACCCCGACCCTAGACTGGGCTCACCGCGGCCTGCGGCACTCCACCAACAAAGGAGAACCCCCCAGGATCATCGTGGTGAAGTTTCCCTATTTCTCAGAGAGGGAGGAGGTTTTCCGCAAAGCTGCCCGTTCAGCACCGTTGAGCCTGCACGGCAAGAGAGTGACCATCTTCCCGGATTACACCGCGGCAGTGGCGAAGAAGAGAGCGGCCTTCTCCGAAGCTAAGCGGCTCCTCCGGGGCTGCCAGGGCGTCAAGTTCGGGATCCTGTTCCCGGCGGTGCTTCGTATCACTTCATCGTCCGGCCAATAAAAGCGGTTCGAAGACCCATCTAAGGCGATGGGTTATATCAGGGAGACTCTAAAGCCTCAGGACAATGTACAGTAAGATGTTGATAAACTCCAATAGATTTGTGGCTAACTGGTATTGGCGGCTAATTGATATTAGCTGCTAAGTGCCAACAGCTAGCGGAAGTAACTAGCTAAGACACCAAGACAACAGGGTAACGTTATGGTTTAACTTTATCTATTTACTTTAACATTTGTAATTTGAGACTCACAGATAATGTTACATTTTTCATTTAATAAGAATGTCTCATACCTGCTGCCCATTTAAAAAAGCTATTTTTCTGTTTTATTATTATCGTGTGTGTGCATGTATATGTGTGTATGGATGCTAATTATTATGAGACCCGTAACAGTGCTTTGGTGACGACTGCTAGGGCGACACCCAGGTCAGTGTCACTTACCTACAAAGGAACTGTATTATAACTACTGTTATATGGGTGTAGATATATTTTTCTTCCTTTTCTTTTTTTTTTAATTTTAATTTTTAAAATGTTTTTTTAATATGGGTGTTGATATATAGTTCTTAGTTATATAAATACTTTTTGGATTTAATATAATCTTAACAACACCACTGTTCGCCCTGGTTGGGGCTTGTTAGAGGGTTTCTATATGGTTATTTGCCAGGTTATACTACAAATGGGGGATGCGATCTCTAGGGAATTAGTAGATCAGCATGGGTTCTCAAGGCTCTGTTTTTGTTTTGTAGCTAGTAGGCAGGGACTTTTTCTTTTCTTTTCTCTTTTCATTTTTATAAAAAATGTTTGACACTCAGAATACAGGTTATCTTCGTTTTTGGAGCTGGAATATAAAGGGAATTCACAATCCAGTAAAGCGTAGTAGGGTTTTTGTACATTTAAAATCTTTGAGAGCTGATGTCATGTTCTTACAGGAAACCCACCTTCGGTCAAGTGAACACACAAAACTAAAAAAAGCTTGGATAGGACAAATTTTCTGTTCCAGGAATGAGAACAGAACGCGGGGCACGGCCATCTTGATCAGGAAGGGTATCCCATTCGTTCCACTACTGACTATTTCTGACCCCAGGGGAAGGTATGTGATAGTGACGGGTAACCTGTATGGTACACTTGTGGCACTGGCAAATGTATATGGACCAAACTGGGATGACCCACTTTTTTTCTCTAGTTTCATAGCAGCCCTCCCAGACTTAAATAATTACCGATTAATATTGGGGGGAGATTTTAATTGTGTATTACATCCATATTTGGACAGATCAAACCCAAGACCTAATAGTAAAGTTTCGAAGGCAGGTGCTGTTATCCATTCATTTATGGAATCCTACTCTCTTTTTGATCCCTGGAGAAGAAACAACCCAACCACTAAACAATACTCCTTTTTTTCCCCAGTGCACCATTCTTACTCAAGGATTGATTTTTTTCTCCTGGATAGTAGGGTCCTCCCTATGGTTAGGGGGAGCCAATATAATAGTATTGTTATTTCGGATCATAGTCCTGTACATCTAGATATAGGTTTCATAGACTGCCCTAAACCCCAACACACCTGGCGATTTGATCCTCTATTACTGTCCAGGGACTCCTTTAAAATTTTTCTCTCCCAGCAGATAGATATCTTTATGGAATTCAACCATACTCCGGATATGCCACTAACTATTGTTTGGGAGGCTCTCAAAGCCTACCTTAGAGGCCAAATAATCTCATACACAGCACATGAGACAAAGAAACATAAACAACGTCTAACAGAACTGTCCCATAGTATAGCGGAAGTGGACCGTTCATATGCCGATTCCCCAACACCTGAACTTTATAAGAACAAATTATTATTAACAACAGAATTCGACAATCTCTCCATTAAACAAACAGAACAATTATTCTTTAAATCAAAACAGACATTTTATGAGCATGGAGAGAAAGCTGGAAAACTGTTAGCCCATCAGGTTAGACAGTCCATAGCCGCTAACACTATTTCTGAAATTTGCACAGCAGCTGGGGTAAAGACTGCCGACCCTGACACCATCAATAACCAGTTTAAACAATTTTATATTACCCTTTATAGTTCAAAACTGCCCAGCGACTTGTTGCATATTTCAACTTTTTTAGACGGTCTGACCACACCAAAAATTGCCCTTGAAGACAGAGCACAGATAGACAGAGAGATATCAACAGAGGAAGTGATACAAGCAATTAAATCCATGCAGAGCAACAAAGCACCAGGTCCGGATGGTTTCACAATTGAAATGTATAAAGAATTTGCTACCAACCTAGCACCAATACTTAACCTGATGTATCAGGAAATTTTTAACCAACAGAAATTGCCCCAAACTATGATGCAGGCAATCATATCAGTGTTACTTAAAAAAGAAAAAGATCCCCTAATGTGTGGCTCCTACCGTCGTGTAAGCTTGTTGAATTGCGACTACAAAATCCTTACAAAAATCTTGGCCACCCGTATTGAAACTGTTGTCCCAACGGTTGTTAACCCTGATCAAACTGGTTTTATACCAGGCAGGCAGTCATTCTATAACATGCGCCGCCTATTTAATGTACTATACACACCACATTCCGTAGAACAGACAGAAGTAGTGATTTCTTTAGATGCTGAGAAGGCATTTGACCGCATCGAATGGCAATATCTATTTGCTGTTCTAGAAAGGTTTGGCTTTGGTTTCACATTCCTAGCATGGGTTAAAATATTGTATTGCTCACCGACAGCCGCAGTGCGGA
This sequence comes from Lampris incognitus, assembly GCF_029633865.1. Taxonomy (NCBI): domain Eukaryota; kingdom Metazoa; phylum Chordata; class Actinopteri; order Lampriformes; family Lampridae; genus Lampris; species Lampris incognitus. The sequence goes on from NW_026611089.1 coordinate 27,707, forward strand.
CGAATAATATTATTTCTGATTATTTTTCACTCCATAGGGGCTGCAGACAGGGCTGCAGCCTCTCTCCTTACTTGTTCGATTTGGCAATTGAGCCACTCGCTATAGCTCTTAGGGCAGAGGATGGCATTAAAGGTATCTCAAGAGGTGGTAAATTGCATAAGGTATCACTTTATGCAGATGACCTGTTGTTATATATATCCAACCCAATAGAATCTATACCAAGACTATTACTTACCCTGGATAACTTTGGTCGCCTGTCAGGTTATAAGATAAATTATTCAAAGAGCTTGCTTTTTCCGATTAACCACACTGATAGAGACTACTCTAGCTTTCCATTCAAACTTGAACATAATGTATTTACATATTTAGGAATCAAAGTCACTCATACAATGGGGAGGTTATATAACCATAACTTTAAAACACTAATAGAACGAACAAAACAAGATTTTAAAAAGTGGTCAACGCTACCAATTTCATTAGCGGGCCGCATTAATATAGTTAAAATGACAGTCTTACCCACATTTCTCTATCTTTTTCAAATGATTCCCATATTCATACCTAAGACAACTTTTCAACAATTAGATAGATTAATTTCATCATTCATCTGGAACAATTCAAACCCCAGGATGAAGAAAATATACTTGGAGGTCCCTAAGGAGACAGGGGGATTAGGTTTGCCTAACTTTATTTGTTACTACTGGGCTGCGAACATTGTAAAACTTTTACATTGGGCATTTACATATGAGAATCAACAGGGTACAGATTGGGTTCACATGGAACTCTTATCCAATCCTTTACCGATACTCACCTCTCCACTACCACATAATCGTAACATACAAATAACAAACCCAGTGGTTAAAGCTTCACTTAGGATATGGCTCCAGTTTAGGAGGCATTTTGGATTAAACCATGCTAGCGGTCTTTTTCAAGTAGCAAATAATCAATTCTTCTTGCCATCTGTGTTAGATAACACATTTCAACTTTGGCATAGAAATGGACTGGTGTTTTTCTGTGATCTATTTAAAGATGGAACATTCGCTTCATTTGAAACACTTACCAAAGACCATAACATACCCAGATCCCATTTTTTTAGATACCTTCAAATCCGTAGTTTGGCCAAGGAAGTGTTTCCCTCATTTCCGTATCTGCCAACCAGGAGCCAATTAGATGTTATTCTAGAGAAGGATCCCTTTGGGAAAAAACGGGTCTCTATAATTTACACATTGATACAGGGATTGAAACAGATATCCTGGGACAAAACAAAAACTGCATGGGAGAGAGATTTGGGTGTAGAGCTTTCTGAAGAGGCATGGCGGGACAGCTTAACTCGTATTCATACGTCTTCATTGTGTATACGACATGGGTTAATTCAGTTTAAGGTGCTTCACCGTCTTCACTACTCGGGAGACAAGCTTGCCAGAATCTTTTCCACCACAGACCCTAGCTGTCCGAGGTGCAGTCATAGTCCAGCCTCGGTGGGACACATGTTCTGGGCATGCACCTCCCTCAACAGTTATTGGGGACAGATATTTAATGTATTCTCACATATCTGTAAACAGACCATAAACCCCGATTTTCACACAGCCGTCTTTGGCATACCACCCCCTAACTGTAAGGTCACAACTTTGCAGGCAAATGCTCTAGCATTTGCCTCATTACTAGCACGCAGACTTATCCTATTTAACTGGAAGTCAAATAAAGCGCCATCATTTTTGCAGTGCTTGAGGGAGGTGCTGTCCTTTCTACCTTTAGAAAAGCTCCGATATAAAATATGTAAAACCCGCAAAAACTTTACTTTGACCTGGAGTCCTTTCATAGACTTTATTGAAGGGTTTCCCTTTTATTGAATGTACTTTTTATTTACCTGGTTGTAACGATAATACTTATAGATATATGTGTACAACTTTATATTTTCTTCAAAAATATGGTTATTATGTGGAATTGGAATAAGAAATCCCTGCGTAGTCCTTTTTTTTTTTGGAGCCTTGGGGGGGAGGGGGGATTCCTGCATGTTTATTGTTGTTGTTGTTGTTGTTGTTGTTCGTGTGCTTTGTATACCTGTTCCAAAAAAACTTGACAATTGGAAAATAAAGTTTATAAAAAAAACAAAAAAAAGAAGGTGGCTTAAATGTGATTGACTATCAGGCAATAAAAGGAACGATAAAACTAAAATGGTTAGAACAATTCACACGGAATAATAATGGATTCCGGTTTAATATTCTTTCTAACATATTGAATAAGTGCAGTGGCATAGATTTTCTGTTAACACGTGATTTCTGTATCGCTAAACTACCCATTAAGTTGTGTACATTTCATGAGCCGGCTCTCTTATACTGGAAACGGACTTGTAAGTACAGTTTCCCTCCGCGTAGCTCCCCGATCTGGAACAACACGTGTCTTGTTTAGAAGAACATTTTGGTGTTATTATAAGTGCACGGCGAGAGATATTTGCTATATTTCACATTCGATGGATCCAAGAGGAAATAATCAGATAGTTATGTTTTGTGTCCAAATGTACGTTAGCAGAATCTGGAATGTAATGTCAGCTAACGGCTCACTAGCTAGCTGACACTAGCACGCTAGCGCGCTACTACCTAGACCACCCACAAAATAACATGTAGCCCCGAGCCCCCCCCCCACCACCACCACCACCACCACCACCAAGACTATAATCACTTGTTCGATGGGGACATCAAAAGTCTGGAAGGCGGACGGTGCAGCCCGGGTGAGAAAAGGCTAGGTTTAGTGCAGTTGTTAAGGGCATGTGGTTTTGCTGTGTCGTTGGGGACTGGCTAATGTCTGAGGTTCGCATCCCGTCTGCCCTAAAAAGGAAGGAAAAGAAAAGAAACTAAGCAAGTTCGGTTGGAGTGTACATGGGCGCACACGCGGCACGGCGAGTATACAACCTATCCTGTATGACATATCCGACAGGTTTATTGGTCAATGTCAAATGTCAATAAGGGCAAACCTTTATTGTGATTGGATGGGAGGCGGGAGTAGACAACACTTTAGGGAAGACGAAGAAGACGTTCTAGACAGTTCGTGAGTGAAGGTCTGAAGTCAATTGGCGTTCCACCGTTATCCTGTTTCGGCTTTAATTGTATACTTGTTAGAGTCGACTCTTATACGTTGATCAGACGTAGAAATTGCAAGGTATGTTGAGTCAGATTATATTCAGTTTGAGGTTGTGTACGTCAATTATCGCTGTTAACTTCGTTTGCTAGCTCAACCAGTTTACATTAGCCGATTGCTCCGGATTAGCTTGGGTAGTTACGCTGATCTCACCGTTACTTTAATGACGGCAGTTGTCGTTCAAAATAGGGTCTGTTACTGACAACATAGAGGAGTCGACTCGGTTTTATACCACGTTTGAAAGACGTGTTTGGTTTTATGTTCGACCGACCACGGTGTTTTTTACGCGTGTCTTGCTAGTCAGATATGCTAGCAAGTTAGCTTATCTGTAAATTAGCTGACCACAGTGTCCATTACCTGTTGTCTTGCTTGTCAGATATGTTGGCAAGTTATCTTATCTGTAAGTTAGCTAACCACAGTGTCCATTACCGGTTGTCTTGCTTGTCAGATATGCTGGCAAGTTAGCTTATTTGTAAATTAGCTGACCACAGTGTCCATTACCAGTTGTCGTGCTTCTCAGATATGTTGGCAAGTTAGCTTATCTGTAAATTTGCCAACCACAGTGTCCCTTACCAGTTGTCTTGCTAGTCAGATATGCTGGCAAGTTATCTTATTTGTAAATTAGCTGACCACAGTGTCCATTACCGGTTGTCTTGCTACTCAGATATGCTGGCAAGTTATCTTATTTGTAAATTAGCTGACCACAGTGTCCATTACCGGTTGTCTTGCTAGTCAGATATGCTGGCAAGTTAGCTTATATGTAAATTAGCCGACCACAGTATTCATTACCGGTTGTCTTGCTAGTCAGATATGCTGGCAAGTTAGCTTATGTGTATCGGTTATACTCTGCCTTCTTTCACTGAGCTTGTAGCTCGTGCGACTGAGCCATAGCATACGGCAGTACAGCAACCAGGTCACGCGCACCGTGCATTAAGTTTCGTATACGGCAGTTCATCGTTGGATTTTGATCGTCGTTCCCGCTCTGTGCTACGTGGGCGCGTACAGAGCTCACCTGGCCACAAAGCATCACTACTTGTCCCACACGACCACCCGCGGACATTCGTAAGTACAGTCTCATCCGGCTCTGTAAGTAGCACGCAGCTCACCACACACCCTAGCGACGACGACGCCTGCAACGTTGATTTGTTCATGCCAGCTTTTGGGGTTATTTTATTTTTGTTATAAAGTGTGTGGGCCCACCACTATTGTTACATCTGTGATAATGAGCAAAAGGTATTTTGGGTTTTGCTTTATTTGGGGATATACTCACAGCTAGTGTCATATTGTCCGCTAAATAGATATAATACTACTATCATAATCCTGGTCTCGCTTTATACATGTTATTTCCCACTCTATTCTATAACACTTAGAATTATATATATGTATTAGATAATTTTCCCATCTCAAAAGCACTGGTATACTTGGGATGCGCAAAGGTATTGATTGTGCAACTATTGACTGGAGTCAGATTATTCTTTATTTGCATTTCCCTGTTTGTGGCATTTGACATAATTGAGAATTATGCACCTTTTTGCATTGCTGCTGTCACAACTTTACTTTATTCACATTCCTAAATTCAATACATTACCGGTTAATATAAGGAGGTTGTCTCATCCAGTTGTTTCATCTGAATAATAAATTGAGTTCATTAAGCATGATTTTGCTGGGTATACTTAACTCTTATTCAGAGTAGTATTTTTATACAAACCCATACCCCACCTTCCTAGTTTATTCGCTTTCACAGCGCCTATAGACACAGAGTAGGGGGTGGGTGCTACAAACATAGTTGAGAATTGTTGAATTACTCGCGTGTCCTGTGATCGGATAGATATGTTTTGTCTCCAGATGCCATATCTTTGTGTCATTCACCCATCCTGCAACTGCATATTGATAGGCATCGGTACTCTTGAAAGCCTTCAGGCTATCGCCAGCTTATGGGGATGGGTTGTGTACAAGGTAAATATAAATATCAGAAAAAGTAAGTTGGGCACACGCTTCAAGGAAGTTAAGGTACAAAATAAAACTGAAAGTAATACATAGGGATCACCACCAATAATTGATGTTTTTTTCCAAATATCACTCTTTCCCTCTCATTCAAATGTGCAGTGTAGGGCTCTCGGTAGGTTTTAAAGCTCAGTGAGAGCTGGCCACATCTACTTCTCTTCCTTAGTTGTGAGCAAAGTGGGTCTCTCACCCTGAACCTCCGTCTCTAGTGGTGACAACTTCTTGCAGTGGCTGGCATGTGTCCAGCTGAGTCTCCCCTCCACTGCTCGCTGTAGGTATGGTCAAGAGCATTTAGTGGGGCCCCACCCATAGCATTTCCTCCACTGTTTTCTCTTTAGGTCCTTTATCAGCACCCAATCTCCTGGCTTCAGGCCATGCAGATGACCCTCTGTTGGCTGTGGAAGTGCCAAGATCACCTGCATTTGAATAGAACTCAGCATTTGGTTTAGTTATAGTCAGCATCTAAGCATTACATACTCCGTGAGGTCTGAGCTAAGGACCCGCTTTGTGGGGGAAGGGCTATTTCAGTATTCATAGCTCTGCCTGTGAGAATTTCAAAAGGTGACAGACCTGTTGTAACCCACCCGCTTGCTCTCATAATCATCAGCACTAATGGTAGTGCTTTTATCCATGTCCTGTCTCATCTCAGCATTTGAGCAGTTTAATTTTAATCATTCCATTTTCTCTCTCCACTGCTCCACCACTCTGTGATGTGAGTGATAGGCACAATGTTGCCTCAGATTTAGTTGGACATTAGTTGTTGTATCTCAACCAGCACGCAGGAGACAAGTGAGCCATTTCCTGCTCTAGCAGAATAGAGGCCACTGAATGAGGTACTAATAGTGTGACTTTCTGATACATGACTGTATCCCGTGATGCAACTATGGCTTTTTCTGCTGCTGCTATTGCTCAGACAGAGAGAGGCAAGCCTAATGCTACACTATCTAGGTTTAGGGAAACATATGCAAGGTCGCTGCTTTCCCCCCATGTTCTTGTAACAAAACAGAATTCATAAAGCCCGCCTTTTCATCCACAGTCTGTGTGAATGGGCTTTCAGGGTCATGAGTCCCACTGTGGGTGTGGTAGTCAAAGTCTGTTTCAATCAGATGAAACCTGCAACAGCAGCCACTGTCTATATCACATTGGCAGTCAGTTTAGTCCATGCATGCATAATAGTCAATAGTGGAGCCTCCACACACATACAAGATTCACACACCCACATGTAATCACATGTAATCACATGTAATCCAGATCTACTGTCTACATTAGCCTTTCATCCCCCGAAATGACAGCAATTGGTTCTCAGGGCAAGGTTTTGGAATTCAAAGCTCACTTCCATTAGTTTGGAGCTCAATGTTTTACCCTATTTTATTTTTGTTTTATTTTTATTTTTTTAATTTTTATTAGAGATCTCATCTCCTACAAAGGTAACTTTTCCTAGACAAATTAAAATTTACTCGGACTGGCCTTGTTCGGCTACAGCGATGCAATGGTACCCATCTCACAAATTTGTTTTGCTGATGAACAGATCATCAAATTATTAACATAGTGTATTAGCGCACTCCCTGCTGGAAGATCTAAATTGTCCAGACTTGCATGCAAAACCTGCGAGTCGACTGCTGGAGACTCTACATAACCTTGTGGCATCCCTTTCCACATACTTGTTTTACCCTGAAACGTGAAAGCAAACCAATACTAAAGTCTAGAGGCACATGGACACTGCTGCATTTACTGGACATGAATCTTGCATGCATCGCCACTCTGCTGGCTGATTCTCCAGCCTTATCTTTTTTACTGGAAAGATAGGCATCCTCACTGGTGCATGAGCACATGGGAGAATGACTCCTGCTACGAACAAACTGTTAAACGCTGGTGTTATACCTATTACTGCCTCTGGTTTGAGCAGATATGGTGCCTGACATGGACAGTATGTGCTCTTGGGTGTCACATGGAGGGATTCAACCCCTTGAAATAAGCCCCACATCGTAGTCATCTGTAGCCCATAACAATTTGTGGCACTTCTGCAACTCTGGTGAGTCAGTGGTTAACTGGGGGACATTTCTCCAGCCCCTCAAGTTGAATTTACTGCTCTGTGCTCAATGCACAGCCCGTTTTCCCATAAAAGTGCTCTAAAATTGGCATTTGTATACTTACATCTATATACTTACATTCAGGGTGAGTATTGCACTCATTCTCCCCTCATCTCCCTCATGTGGTCTTGTGAACACGTGAGTGACCCACGGCCCTAAGTCCTCCCACTGAGTGTCAACTGTTTTGACTAGAGGCACATGTGGTGTCAAGTTACACGCCAGTGGAGGTTGGTTACAGCAGGAGTTAGCACAACCGTTAATGCACACATATCATCCCAATACATTCAATCACCAGCTATAAGATCTCTTTCTTTTCCTTGCCTGAACCAAACTTTCTTAAATCCCTCATCAACTCCTTCACTTACATGGGCTGTAACATGCAGATCACAATCTTCCATGAACATGTGCTGTGGTGACATGAAATGTGCTATGGTGACATGGACGTGCTGTGATGACATGAACGTGTGCTGTGGTGACATGAACGTGTGCTATGGTGACATGCAAGTTTGCACTAATTTAAGCAGATCAGAGGTTATTGATCTCGGCCTAACGGCAGCAGATCACATTGGTATGTGGGGGTCCTCCCTATTGTCCCCGGGTCCTATGTTCCCCGCTTTGTATGAGACCGGGGAATATCGGACCTTTTTGTATACAGAGGGCCCTATATTCCCCACTTTTCCCCAAAAGGGTCCTATGTTCCCCGTTTTGTAGGTGCAGGGGAACATAGGACCTTTCTTTATAAAAAGGGTCCTATGTTCCCCGGGTGCCCTAGGGGAACATAGGACCCTTTTTTTAAAGAAAGGTCCTATGTTCCCCGGTCAGCAGGTTTGACGCTGTTTGGCACAAAAAGTGCATTTTCAATAATGCATTATTTAGGGCAGATTATTAAGAAGACAATGAATCATACGATTTCTATTTTTATATCACAAAAACGAATTCACAAAGTCCAGGTTGGCTAAAGTATGTGGAAACTTTCGACACTAAACCAATTTCAACTTATTAGGCTATAGCCTGTATTTGGGCGCATAACCCACCCCGGTAGTTCTCTGATATTTATGCATGAAATGTGTCACTTATCGAGGAAAATGCGCCTCGCCGAGTAGGTGAGCTGGCTCGTCTGTGTCTGAATATAATATAGTAAGCCTATGCTCCTTGGGCAATTGTACCCGGGCATAGCTCAGTCGGTAGAGCTCTCGCCTATGGATCGCAAGGTCGTGAGTTCGATCCCGGGTGCCGCCAACTCAGCGTATGAGTAGCACATTGTGCGAGAAGTGCTGGGAGCTGAGGATAGGTGTTGTGTTCCGTCCTCAGCAGTCCATCTCCCAGAGGTCTAGCGCATTGTACCAGGGATAGACTCCTGCGTAAGCTGGCTGATACCGACAATAGGCCATTTCCGACCCTCTTCTTCTATGTTCCCTAGAAAGCCGTCGTTCCCATCATAACCACACCAGCTTATTGGGAAAAGCATCTGACAGATATTAGATAGAAACCATCTGCTCATTAAGGCCCTTTAAGCATCATAATTGTAATGATAATAATAATAATAATAACATAATAATAATAATAATAATAGCCTAATAATAATAATGATGATGATGATGATGATGATGATAATAACAATATAGCCTTATATTAGAAATGCTAAAAATTGGATAATTGAAATATTTATAATTATAAAGTAGGCTAATATAGCATGGTAATAACAATAAAATAATAACAATATCTGCCTGGTCTCTTAAGATTCTAAGATGCTGTATGCTACAGAAATAACGGGACATAGGCCTAGGCTAATGAATACGCCTTTTTGACAAAATATGAATGAAAGGCTAATCAACAACGCTAAAGCTGAATCACAAAAAAACATATTGCTCGAAAAATAATTTACAAATAGCCAAATGCACACATGATTTCGAGTTTGGAAATATTTAAAACTTGTCATGGATGTGTGGTCATCTGCACGCAAGTTTCCTGGCGTTCTAAACCACATGATGAAAATTCACCAATGTCTAACCGCCCGCCAACTTTCAACAATTTGCAACAATTGGTTGTTATTGGTGATAACTCGTGGACTCACTGTCATGTGCTTACTAGCCTACAAGAAGACAAACAATGGCGATAGTTATGGATGGTGATCGAGGGGGCAAAGTGTTGGTACATGAGAACTTCAGATATCAGAAGCACCGCACCAGTCAAGACACCATTAGATGTCCGCGGTGGCGTAGCGGTCTAAGCATCGGCTTGGTGTCGATGCAGTTGCCCACTGGGGACTGGGGTTCGCGCCCCGGTCTCGTCATATCCGACTATGGCCGGACTCGATGAAGCAGCAATCATTGGCAACGCTGTCTTCGGGAGGGAGGCGGAGTCGGCTTGTGTTCGTCATGTGAAAGCGTCTCTGTGTGTGTCGGAAAAACAGTGGTTCGGCTTGGATTCGCCTTGTCACGAAAGTGGGGAGGCGTCTCCTTCAAGACTGCCGGCCGGAGAGATGCAGTTGGCAAACGCATGCAATACGAGGGTGGGTGTTTGAATTAAAATAGGGATCAATTGGCCACTAAATTGGGAGAAAAAAGGGAAAAATCAGAAATAAATTAAAAAAAAAGACACCATTAGATGGAGGTGCTGGAGGTGTAACTGTAGAGTGCCACTGATCACAAATAGATTTTAAGTGGAGGACGTGGATGCTAACATTATTGTGCACAATGTTGGGGAACACGTGCATCCCCCTGACAGACAAATGGTGCACCGTGCCGAAATCCGACAGGGGGTTATTGCAGAAGTTGCGAGGGAGCCAACAGTCCCAATCAGAAGGATCTATAATGCGCAAATGCAGTAAATATTGGTAAGAAATAACAATAAAGCAAATTACAGCCTCTTCTAGACCGAATTTGGATACGCACTCAAGGTGGCCTGTGATATACAACAGCCAACAATGGTAATACGGCCTAATTTAATCAGCGGAGGAATAGATTGTCGTAGCCAACAACGCAGCCATGACCCCAGTTTTTATTTATTTTGGACCCGTTAAGGAAATAATTTGCAAAAAGGGTTCTAAGTTCCCCGGTTTGTTCCTCGATTGGCAATAGCGGGGAATATAGGACCCTTTATTTGGAAAAAGGTCCTATGTTCCCCTGGAAACAGCGGGGAATATAGGACCCTTTTTCCAAAAGAGGGTTCTATGTACCCCGGTGTCTATTGCAACCGGGATTATAGCACCTTTTTAGGGGAAAACGGGGAATATGGGACCCTTTTTTTTTTCAAAAGGGTCCCATATTCCCCGATCGGGGAACATAGGACCCGGGGAATATAGGACCCAGGGACTATAGGCACGGCCCCGTTTTTGCACTGTATACAGAATGCATTGCTGTTTCAACATGTGCAAGAACCAACAAGGTGACAAGGTGATGACACACCACATGTGTTGACTCTTACAGTTACAAATGAGGATAGAAGAATAGATGATATTCAGTATTTAGGCCCTTTAAGTAAAAGTGATCATTGTGTCATATTATTTAAGGTCATTTGTTACACAAAAACGGTGAGAAATTAAACAAGAAAAATCTACAACAAGGGGAATTTAGAGGACGCACGAGAGAATTGGAAATCTTTGACTGGACACAATAACTGTCTAATTATGATGTTGAAGACAAATGGAGATTAATAAAGGATAAGTTGAATGAAACAGAAGATAAGTACATACCAAACAGTAAAACCAGGTCCCAGAATAAAAAGCAGGAATTCCCCTTGGATAGTATTACAAAACGGAAAGTTGTAGAAAAAAAAATTCTTGCAACAAACGCAATAAGAAGTAAAAAAGCAGAGGTACAACAGCAAGACTTAGAAATTAGAAATTTTGTCAGAACAAGAACACGTTATTTAACAACGCTATACAAAGAAGACTTAGCAAGACAATCTAAGCTGAAACCAAAGGTTACCTGGAATTATATTAATAAGAGGACAACAATTAAGACATCGGTAGGAGATTTATATATTAAGCAGAAGGATATGAACTCCCCCAAAACAGACAAAGACACTGAAAAAGCACAAATACTGTCAGATTATTTCAGTAGTGTATTTGTGATCGAATCTGAAGGGCACATACCTGAATTGCCGAGAGTGGAAGTTCAGCAAACATAATGTTTTATAATAACTTTTGAAGACATAAAACGGCTTCTACAGGATATTAACATCTGTAAATCACCAGGGCAAAATGCAGTACATTCTAGGATCTTAAAGGAAATGGCTAGTGTTATTACTAAACCTCTAACAATACTGTTTAATAAATCATTACACGAATCAACTTTACCCTGTGATTGGAAAGAGGCACATATCAGTGCAGTTTTAACAAAAGTAAACAAGGCACTAGCAGGAAATTACAGGCCAGTTACTCTGACATCTATAGTATGTAAGACAATGGGGAAAAAACTAATTATGACATATATTGTTGACCATATGAAGTCTAACAACTTTTTAGTAACAAGCAGTGTGGATTTATATCTGGAAGATCGACTACACTTCAGCTTCTCACCGTTCTTGATAAGTGGTCAGCAGCTTTGGGTAGAGGGGAGTCAGTTGATTGCATATATATGGACTTTCAAAAAGCTTTTGATAAAGTTCCTCATAAAAGACTGCTGTCAAAATTAAAATCCTATGGCATAGATGTCAGAATTACAGGCTGGATACAGGATTTTTTACATAATAGGAAAAAGCAGGTGGTGGTAAATGGGGCCACTTCAAAATAGAAACCGGTGACCTCTAGAGTTCCACAAGGTTCTGTGCTCGGCCCTGTAATCTTTGTTGTCTATATAAATGATTTACCAAGTGTGATACAATCTGATTCATACTTTTTTTGCGGATGAGACAAAAATATGTAGAATAATTAATAAGGACACTGATACAGCCCATCTTCAAGCACGCCTCCATACCATGAGTAACTGGTGTGATAGGTGGCTACTGAAATTTAATCCAGAAAAATGCACACATTTACACATGGAAAAACAAATGCCAACTGGTTTAACTACAAAGTTGGAGATTTAATGGTTCAGCAAGTGGAAGAAGAAAAGGACATCAGTGTCATGGTCAATAGTTCAATTGAACTTCACATGCACATTTCTAAAACAATAAAATAAAAAAGCAAACTCTATGCTGCCAATAATTAGAAGAACTTTTCTAAAGTTGGGTAAGGAAATAGTTTTACCATTATATAAATCCATGGTGCGATCTCATCTTGAATTTGAAATTTACAACTACCAACTCTAGTATACAGGAGACAGAGAGGAGACATGATTGAAGTCTATAAGCTTGTACATAAAATATATGATTTCACAGCTGAGAGTGTTGTCTATTTGTGGAATAATAGGTATGACTTAAGAGGGAACTCCTTAAAACTATTCCTGTTAAAGTGACACTCTGAAAAGAGAGAGAAAAAATACTTCTTTACAATTCGTGCTGTAAGACTGTGGAACGAACTTCCAGTTGATGTAGTGTAGGGTCCTTAACTTCATTCTTTTAAAAATAGATTAGATAAATGTTGGTCAACAAAGGACTTTTTATATGATTATAAAGCTGAGTTGTGATCATTGTGAGTATTGTGTGACTATGATTATTTGTGAGACTAATTTAATATGAGAGACTTGTATTTATGTGATTATTTGTGAGATTAGTTTGATTTTAATAACTACATTATTTTTTGGTTGTTTTTTTGTATGGTTGTTTTAATTGTTTGAGTCTGGGGTACAAGATTTCTATCCTGTGCCAGAAATTTTTTCATTAGATTAAAATTTCTAATCTGCAGTCACTCTTACCCAGAAATATCCTACCATGACCATTCAATTGACATTATTCATTATTTCCTTTGCCAGTGGGTCGTCACCCCTAAGTGAATATCATTACCTTCAGACGTCTTCACGTGGTTTCAAAACTGTATCCTCATTTAGATAAAAAAACCGTATCACACAATTCCCTTCCCCACAATCCCACAACTGTCTCTTCTCAACCCTGGGAGTCAACTATGAGCTGTCCTCAGGAGAGGTAGATTTCCTGGGTCTTAGGCGATTTTTCAATCCCTTCACCAGACTGGCAGGTCAGATTTAATCCGTGCAGAGAGTGGGTCAAAGAAGAATATGGCAATTATTTAATTCCACTCTGAGATCAAACGAGGAGCGACAGAGAAAATATCTTACAGTATTGTCCCATGATTTTAATATATGTTCAATGAACAGACACACAAACTCAAATGCCTGTGCATGCCCCAATCTCAGGGCACACCATCTTTATATCATACAGTAGAACAACACCCGTTGCTTTGATCACAATGATATATACACAGAGTCTCTTTTGTCATGGGGAGGGGGTAGGTGCATACTTTTTTTGTTAAGCAATATATTTATTGAATTTTGTTTGCAAATTACATCAAAACAAGTAATAGCACAGTACAGAAAACATTTTCACCCTGACCCCATCCCTATAACAAGTAATACAATTCAAAGCAGGGTTAAAGAAGATAATAAAGATAACAATTAAATTAATAAAAATAATAACATAAAATAATAATAACAATAATTTCTTTCACAGACTGATTAGAGGGTGTGCTTTTTCAGTTGCTTTTACACATATAAACCATCAGATAGAGTTGTTCTACTCCCCCAGAGCTTGTTCTTGCTGAAGCAAGTTACCAACATTAGTATTACGTCTTAAGAAGTACAGAAACAATCCCCAGATTTGATCAAAAACACTTTGTTTACGTCTAACAATATACATTATCTTTTCCATTGACATGTTTGAAGCCATTTCTTTAACCCACATACCAATTCTTGGTCCATCAACACTTTTCCAATTAAGAGCAATTACACATTTTGCTTGTAATATACACATATCTATAAATCTGAACTCATTGCTATGTAATGTGGGATGGTAGGATATAAACCAAGAATAAAAAGCTTTGGACTCAATGGTAATTTCTTTGACAAAATTTGATCAATCATATCAACAACGTCTTGCCAAAAGGTTTTCACTTCCACACATTCCCATATACAGTGATACAGCGTCCCCCTTGCCTCACTACACTTAATACAGGTATCAGGAATATTGTCATTAAACTTGTGCAATTTAACAGGAGTTATATATACACACATCAGCCATTTATACTGTAGAAGCTTTAGGTTGCTGCTAACTGTCTGTCTCTGGGCCTCTTTACATGCCTCACTCCATTCCTCTAAAGATATTTCCTCCTCTATATCTCCCTCCCATAATCTCAGTTTTGTCTCTGATGATTCATCAGATCCAGATACAAATAAGTCATACATAGTCGAAATTAAACCTTTATCATAACAGTGTTTTGTGACTGCAGCTTCTAATATAGAAATGGTAGGAATTTCTAATGAATGGCTTTGACAGGATGATATAAAACTCCTTAGCTGAAGATATTTGAAAAAAGGATTCCTTGGAATGTCATACTTGGTAGATATCTCCTCAAAGGACATGAATACTTCATCCTCCTCCCTGTACATGTCTTGCACTTTCCTTAACCCCTTTTCAGCCCATAATTTAAATCCCCTATCATTTTGCCCTGGTTTGAAATTGGCATTACCCCAAATAGGACTGAAGCGTGACTGGGACATATTTATATTCAAATACTTACAAGCGTCGAACCAAACATCAATCATATTCAATATTATAGGGTTGTCTGTATTTTTGTTCAGATATTTACGGTCTGCTGAATACAAATACAGGTGCAATGGTAAGCCCAGTTTAACAGAGCAGGCTTCCAGATCAATCCAAGCTGGGGGACTTCAAGATGAGAAGTAAAACATAATCAACCTTAATTGTGCTGCCCAGTAATACCGTGGGATACTTGGACATTTCAGGCCTCCTCGATCATATGGTAGATAAAGTAAAGACATACGTAATCTAGGACGTTTTTTTTTTGCCAAATAAAGTTGGTAAACAGTTTCTTGATTTTCGTGAACAAAGATGAAGGAGGGGGTAGGGGGATATTCTGGAAGAAATAAAGAAATTTGGGAAGTATATTTATCTTTAGGATATTAATCCTGCCGATCATTGAAATAGGTAAGGATGTCCAACGCTCTATCGAAGCAATACTAGCGTCCAGGATGGGCTCATGATTTGACTGAGCAATCTTATTCACCTCATTGTAGCCGAGTGGTAAAGAACCGATCTTTCGTCCTGCAGTAAAATGTAATTCTGTACTGCCCCTTTAAGAGATTAAGCTCGACGCAGGGTTATAACGTCACACGCACGACGCCTAGTGTCAGTCAGAGCGAGGACAGTGTGAAGCATGGTGGACAGAGATGCATAGCAGTCTGCATCGGGGTAAATATTTTAAAATTTACCTTCAACTTATGGAAATAATGTTCATATCCAGTACCTAAGATCTCAAAGTGTATATTTACGAGTTATTAGAGTGAGATGGAGTATTATTTTATATGGATGGTTCTGAATCGCGTAGTATGCATAACCGCATGTTCGGATTTTATTATTTGCCATTTACTGGTACTTATAAAACTGCGCGTTATCCGCGGTGCGTACTCCGGTATTTTGTGCATATTATTTTGTAGCGATTCGGTAAATTATTTCGGTATTCTCCTTTTGTTACTGTGAGGTTGTTGAATCAACTACTGTGAATGTTTGACTAGGTAGACAGTTTTGCTGTAGCTGTTCTTGGCCAGCCACGCTGAGGAGGCCATCTTGAAACGTGGCTGCAAGTGAGTGGCGGTATGCACTTTATTTCACATAAAGGCCTTAATGCTACTGTTGTTTATTGTTAATGTAATTAACATTGAATGTTTTCTTTTGTATTGGGGTTTTATTTACAGAAGCCCACTACTGTATTTCATTTGTATATATTTCATTTGGGTACATTTTCATTTGTATATTTTATTTTCATGCAGTCGTGATCTATTTCTTTCTATTCTCTTATCGACCGCTGTCCTCCTATTGAAGTGAGGCAACATTCAGAATAAAAACCCCAAAATAGAATTTTGTGTTGTCCGGTGAGTTCATTTCCCTAAGGACCCATCACATCAGGGACAATTTTTATTCCCAAATATGTAAATGTGTCTGTTGGGTTGAAGGTAGAAGCATAAACAAGACCATTCTTCCTCTCTCTTTCATTCAGTAACATTATAGATGATTTGGAGTAATTCACTTTATAACCGGATATTTTCCCAAATGTTTCAATAAGGCTTAGGAGCGCTGGGATAGATTTATGCAGATTTTTAAGCATTAATATCACATCATCGGCAAAGAGTGCTACCCTGTGCTCCAGATGTCCCTCTCGAATTCCATAAATATCGCTGTGAGTCCTCGCCGCTATAGCAAATGGTTCTATCGCTAGGATAAAAAGTAAAGGCCATAAAGGGCTCCCTTGAGGGCAACTTATACAAATGTTAAAAGGTTTAGAAACCTTACTATTCGTCAAAACTTCTGCAGTAAGCCCTGTACAAAGCAATCTTACCCATTTGATAAATGTATCCCCAAAGCCAAATCGTGTGAATACCTCAAACAGATAAGGCCATTCAACACGGTCGAAGGCCTTCTCTGCATCAAGTGAAAGTAAGGCCGTGTCAGGCGCCTCCCTCTGACTATATAAAATATTGAGCACTCGTCTAACGTTATGAAAACCCTGTCTCCCTTGAATGAATCCGTTCTGGTCTTCTGCCACTACTCTAGGTAGAAGATCCTCCAATCATCAGATTGTATCAGAATTTAGGAGACTAATTGGACATATATTTTCACATTTTGTATTTGGTTTCCCCGGTTTGGGGAGTAAAGTGATTAGGGCGCCCCTCATAGATGTAGGGGGAAGGCTATTCTCAAAGGATTCCTGAAACATCTCCAAGAGGGGTGGTATTAATTTGGTTTGAAATTTTTTAGAAATGTCTATAGG
Source organism: Lampris incognitus (assembly GCF_029633865.1). Classification (NCBI taxonomy): domain Eukaryota; kingdom Metazoa; phylum Chordata; class Actinopteri; order Lampriformes; family Lampridae; genus Lampris; species Lampris incognitus. Next base: position 44,834 of record NW_026611089.1, read on the forward strand.
GATGCCATCTGGACCCGCTGATTTTCCAGCCTGCATACACCCAATTGCTTCTGCAATTTCCAATGCAGTTACATCTTGATCTAATACTCTACATTCCTCTTCCGAATTGTTAGGAATATTAAGATTGTCTAGGAATTGTGTTTGCATGTCCAGATTAAGAGAGCACTCAGAGCTGTATAATTTCCCGTATAAGTCTCTAAAGGCTTCATTAATCTCTGTCGGGTCCACTATAGTTCTACCGCTTGGGACTTCAATACAATTAATAGACCTTTCTGTTTGTTGTTGTTTAATGCGCCATGCTAGAAGTTTTCCGGGCTTTTCCCCCTGATCATAGTAGGACTGTTTGAGTCTCATTAAATCAGCAGCCGCTTTATTAGCTGCCAATTCATTTTACTGTGATCTAAGCAGTAGCAGTCTTGCATGAACATCTGTAGGTATATATTTCTATTATTATATATTTCTGTTTCCAGTTTTTGAATTTCCTCATCTAATGTCTGTTGTGGATTTTCTTATCCTTTTAATGGGCTCTTGCCCCAGCAACCTCTGGGAAGAATAATCATCGGACAAATATTGGAGCAAACAGGAATCTTTAATGCATCTGCAGATGGAGAGACATAAGGCCACACAGAGGTTCGTCTGTGAGGATATGCTCTAACTTGAGCTGGAGGTAGTGGTTTTTTATCGAGCAGTCCGTCGCGTCATACCCTATGTTTCTTGCATTAACCAAGGCATTGTCTTACAAAGGAATGCGGGAAAACATCTACGTTAATCATGTCCTGTGTCTGGTGTGTGTCTGTGGGTCCGTTACCCTTATCTTTGCTGTCCCAGGCCGGAGAGGCCCTCATGATTTAGTGGCCGTGTGTGTCCGCAGTGTGTGGGATTTAGTGGCCATGTGTGTGCGTCTGCAGTGAGTGACAAGTTTCATACACACAGAGAAGTGGAAAATACAGAGTACATACGGAGTGCATATGGAGTACAATTTGTACTCCACAATTCCCCCCTTTTGTTCATCATTGAACACCCAGAGGTAACTTAGAAATAATACTGTAAACTACTAATAAGACACGTTAGTCCCTAGCTAACGGGTCTGACCCTTTAGCCGAGCGGTTAGTGATGTCGCCTTGTGGTGCAGTACACCCCGTATCGAATCCCGCACCGGGCAAGAAAATAACCGGTTACAATACAAATCAGCACACATTACATGCATATACAGAAATGATAAACAGACGTGAGAACAGCCGTAAATGAAAGGGTTAACCAGTGTCCGTCATAAAGTTTCATTCAGACGGGGGAGTCGCTGTCATTGGAGGAGGTGTAGGAGGATTCAGAACCGGAGTCCTTGCGCGGGGGCGGGGAAGAGGGGAACAGCAGTGGTGGAGAGGGGGAAGACGAAACAAGGTCCCCGTCCTATTGGGCAAGGAGGTGATAATACACAAGCTGAGTAGCAATGAGGCCGTGTATCACACGCCGAACTATGGGCACGATGCAGCAGGTGAGGAGTAGCAGGACACCCAGGAAAAGTGATGTTGCTACGGCTAGGCGAGTAAAAGACATCAGGACCCATTATTTGCATCAGCATCTCCGACATGGACTGCACCAGATCTTTACCGGCCTCACTGCCTTCAGGAATGTTCAGTACATGGAGATAGGCCCTCCGAGATCGGTTCTCGAGGTCGTCGGTTCAGTCCTGCAGAGACAGGTTTTGGGTTCGGAGCATTTTGATGGTGGACTCAGCTGCAGTTAAATGTTCAAAGTTGTCACCGGTTACAGACTCCACAGAGGCAAGGCGATTTCGGACTCTCAAAGCCAAACCCAATTCTATGGTCTCCAGAGCTAGGGAGTTGGTGCTAGTCTCATCTAGACAACCAGAGGGGTCTTCATGTTGGAGGATTGGCTGGGCCAGCAGCAGACCACCCTCACCTCCTCTCTCACCCGGAAGCTGACCGGGACACCTTGGAGACCACCCTCACACAGACACAGCTCCTACAGCCACGCTATGTGGCGGGTTGCTCTTTGTTCTGTCCAGCCGGGAGCTTGTCTTTCCGTGGAGCATACCCCGGGCCCCTGGACCCGGTACCACAGAAGTGGGGGTGTTACTCAGCCCGTCTGGAGGAGGGGGAGGAGCAGGTGATGACAATATCTGGAGGGACAAACTTTCAGAGAGAAACTGCACAACACTGAAAACACTGTCATTCTAGGATTCTGAAGATTCGTAGTCAACCTGATTCAGTGTTCTTCAGATACTTCCGCTATGATCCAAGTTCGTATCCGTTTGTTTCTTACGAAATAAAAAATCAAAGAAAACTGTACAGAAGAAGGCTCACAACCATTATAAATTTCAATTCCTCCTTCCCACTACCCCTCTTTTTACACAAGAACAGAACACATTGTGTCAACCCATTTAACCATGAAGGACAAAAATGAAATTATGATATGAGCAGTTTTTATGTTAGTTGTTAGTAAACCACAAACAATTTCATGCAGTGAAATGAATCTGACTTTAATTTCATCCAAGCTGTTTACAAACGTTCTGAAGTCTGTAATGTTGTAACTTATCTGAAATAAAATGTCTTTAAAACTAAAACAGACGAGGGATGATACAGATAGTTGTCTCAGATCCTGAACGTCCAAACAAACTTAAATGAATAAAACCATAACGTATCTTGTAAATCATTGAAACAATGAGCTGTTTGAAGACAAAAACAAAAGCCCACCACCTTAACCAAGCGAAACAACAAGAAGCCCCTTTTCAAGGCCCCAAAAAGAGGGGCGGTTGGGGTTTCAAAGGAAAGAAACGCTCAATTAACAATACAAAGAAATTGATGTACTCAGCCAAAACCAAATGAATCAAACCGAAAATGAGTCTTATGAGGAGGTTCAAACTCATGGTAAAAAATAACATGAACATGGCCGTAGCATAGACCTTTAAAACACATGACTCAGTAGGTTTCATTCATATTCAAATAAAATGTAATTGTCCTCCACACAAGAAATTGTCAAGAAATGAATACCCTCTTTAAAAAAAAACATCCTAAAATTCACACCTTAGTGTTGAAAAACAAAACAAGTTCAATTTAACACAGAGGAAAGTCAACATAAAAACAAATGAACCAATGGGTGTCTTCTAATGGAAAAAAAAAACAACAACAGCTTAAAACAACATAACTGTGGTTTACATTGTCCCTGTTACTCTCAAGGCAACCCCCCATTCCCCCAAGGTGTGAAGTGGGTAGGCAGTTGGTTCCCAACAGTTATTCTTTAAAAAAAATCTCAGTAACAGAAAGAAAAACAGAATAAATAAAATGAAAAATAAAAAACCCAAATGGATATATCACATTTTATATGAGGTACCTCGGAAAGAAAAGAAGTAGATTTCTTGAAAGGATTTGAATAAACAATGCTTCAGGTCGGTGACTTTCTAAAGCCAGTTGTTTGTCAAACAGGAACAAAAACAGGGTTGGGTCTGATAAGGATGCTAAACGAGGTGGTCTCTGAAAACCCCTCTCACACCCCAATTGTCAGGAAAACAAAAGGTTTGCAAAAGCCAAAACAAAACCTCCCCCAGCTCCTATATCCCCATTTAAGCCACTCTCAAGGACTTGCAACTTCTAAACAACAGAAAATGGCCAGACGGACAAACACGGAACAAACTATGAACACATACACAGACAAGTCATGTCAACCACAAAAGTCAGTCAGGGTCAGTCAAGGCAACCCCCCCCCCCTTTTCCATGGGCTGTCGGACTTTCATTAGCTTATTCTTGCTCAAAGTTCCTTCAACAGGAAACCCATGACCCTGTATCCAGTCTAAAACATATTTTACCGAGTCTTCACCATATTTCCTTACCATTATCTGATAGATCGGACCCTCAATATCTATCGGGGGCAGTTTACTGCCCTTGTTACCCATTCTTCTTCATTTTATTTTTTCTCACTTAACCCTACCAGCTGACCACTTTTATTAGTGCGTGACCGAGGGTAAACAGCCGCTTAACGTAGCGCCGGTTCACTTGATCCTACCAGGTTATCACTTTAGAAGTGGGAAACCGAGGGTAAACACTCGCTTTACGTTGCGGGAAACCGAGGGTAAACAACCGCTTAATTGTGAGTGCACGACCTCATACGCGTTTGAAATGATCATTTTTGTTATGGCTCACTCACCCCGCGCCGTTGCCCGCCCACCCCGCGCCGGCAGCCAATCGGCTCGTCAGGGCTGGCTTAGTCATCAGGGCTGCACTTAAGTTTGGTGGCCTCCCACAAGCCCGTTGTCAGTTCGTGTTGAACCTCCCCGCACCCGCAGTAGCGGCCACTCTCCTCCCAAGGTCCTTTTCTCTACGAACTCATCCCAGCCCTTGGTTCATGTTTTTCCCTTGCAAAGCTTCCCCGTGGAAGTATCCTGCCGTGTTCCCGTTTGGATTACCCGCGAGTTTTTTTCCCCCTTGGACTTTCCGTTTTTTCCTTGTCGCTCATTGCCTTCCGATGTTTAACTATTTGTACGCATAAGGAAACGCCAATTTTCGGCTAACCCCATCTCTGTCTGGTGTCGTGCGCTTGGGGTCTTCAACAAACCCTAACAATTTTATCCTTTAAATAATCCTGCTTACCTGTGCGATGACTGTCCCAGGGTTTTGCTGAGGGATCTCAGCGACACTGACCAAACGGACCACCCGCTTCTCCCTTTCTTCTTCTCAAACCTGGTGAGGTTATTGGGAGATCGGTGACTATGTCCTCGTCCCGAGATGATCAGTCAGCCGGTTGTCCTTTTGGCGGGCGACGTGAGATCCCACTTCTGACACCAAATTGTTGTGGATTTTCCTTTATCCTTTTAATGGGCTCTTGCCCCAGCAACCTCTGGGGAGAATAATCATCGGACAAATATTGGAGCAAACAGGAATCTTTAATGCATCTGCAGATGGAGAGACATAAGGCCACACAAAGGTTCGTCTGTGAGGATATGCTCTGCCTCTGAGCTGGAGGTAGTGGTTTTTTATCGAGCAGTCCGTCGCATCATACCCTATGTTTCTTGCATTAACCAAGGTGTTGTCTTACAAAGGAATGCGGGAAAACATCTACATTAATCATGTCCTGTGTCTGTTGTGTGTCTGTGGGTCCGTTACCCTTATCTTTGCTGTCCCGGGCCGGAGAGGCCCTCATGATTTAGTGGCCATGTGTGTCCGCAGTGTGTGGGATTTAGTGGCCATGCGTGTGTGTCTGCAGTGTGTGGGATTTAGTGGCCATGTGTGTGTTTCCGCAGTGAGTGAGAAATTTCATACACACAGAGAAGTGGAAAACTACAGAGTACATACGGAGTGCATATGGAGTACAATTTGTACTCCACATGTCTTCATTTCAAGTCGTGTAGCCTTTTTCTTGGAGCTAGTGAAGGAAATGATTTGGCCCCTAATAAAGGCTTTGAAAGCCTCCCACCTTGTGCTAGCAGAAGTCTGGGACTTGTTACATTCAAAATACAGGTCAATCTGCTTATCTAAGAAATCTATGAATGTAGGATCCGCAAGCCACCCGGGTTGAAAACGCCATCTCGGGGGGCCGCACACTAAGTTATTATCTTCATAGGTCAAGGATACTGCAGCGGGGTCAGACAAAACTATACTACTATAATGACATTCATCTATTTTGGAGGCTAGTAGTGCTGAAACCAAAAAGTAGTCTATGCGTGAGTGAGTTCTATGAGTACCGGAATAGCAGGAATACTCTACTGCGTTCGGTTTACCATGCCTCCAAACATCAAACAAGTTCAAGTCCTTCATAAAGTGGTGTATCGTCTTTCTGGACTTACTGTGGGTATCATCTAAACCAGTTGACCTGTCTTTTGAAGGATCCAACGTACTATTAAAGTCGCCAGCTATTATTTGTTTCCCAGGATGATTTGAAGCAGTCAAAAACAGACTATTATAGAATTTAGAGTCATCTTCATTGGGGCCGTAAACATTTATCAAAGTTAAGGTTTCAGATAATAACCTACCCTGGACTGTAATATACCTCCCTGCAGGGTCCTTAACTACATGCTGTACCCGTAATGGAACCGATTTATGAATTAGTATCATAACCCCTCTAGCATGAGTGGTGTACGGAGCAGACAACACTTGACCCTGCCACCGTCTTGCTATTTTGGGAACATCCTCATCCACCATGTGTGTTTCTTGTAAAAAAACGATTTTTGATTTCAAGGATTTTATCCTGCTCATTACCTGCTTCACCTTTGTGAGTTTGATCAAACCTTGCAACTCTCTTGACATTGATGTATGATGTATGTTATATTAGGACCCGTAGTGGAAAAGTACTTTGAGAAACCACACCCACTGATGAAAGAATAAATAATAAAATGAAACCACAAAAACCCACCCTCAACCCCATACGAACCAAAAGTCCAGGAACTCTGGACCTCCCCTCCCATCCCACGTTTAACTAGCGCTAAAACGAGTTCTCTACCTTTTCTTTTATTCTCGCTCCAGCTCGCTGTCTTACTTTTTCTAAATACTAATCACACATAACCTCAGTAATGAACTATGCAACGCTTACAACATGTAGGCATATATAACATTAACCACCCGGACACATACACCAACCTGGAACCCGTGCATGCAGACTGGAAGACGAGGAGAGGGAAAAGTCTGTAGCCTGGTCACAAGAGTCCGCGATGCATTAGGCCTTCCTTCCTCCGACAGGCGCACAAACCGATGATGACTCTGTCCCTTAGGTCTAGGCCTACTTGGATGGGCCCACGTCATTTCGGCTGGTGCTTGGACATTGTCTCTCATTCAGGGTTAAGGGCATTCCACAAAAGCTGAATAGTCTAGCTATAAACGAGACTCCGTCCTGTCCAGGTAGAAAAAGAAAGCCTAAACAAAAACAAAATGGCGACACTCCGAACACGTAGCTACATCTTTCGTGTAAATGGAAATAAAATAAAATAAAGTGGGCTTAATAGGCTACTGCGTCAGTCTTTATCCAAGGGATTGAATAAACCTCTCCACTTCTGCTGGGCTTTGAAAGGTGTGGGGTCTCTCGTCGTGTGTTACCAGGAGCCGGGCTGGAAAGATGATTCTGTGCTTGTGGATCCCCCTGTCTCTCAGCTTCTCCCGGACCTGGTCGTAGTCGCGCTGCATCTTGTGCACCCCAGCAGAGAGGTCCATGTGAAAACGGACCAGCGTGTTCTTGTAAAGGACCTGTCCCTTGGTTTTGGCTGCCTTTAGTACTCGCTCCCTGTCCTTAAAGTTCATGAACCTCATGATCAATGTCCTTGGACGACCCATGCGAGAGTCTACCGGAGCGCCGATTCTATGAGCCCGCTCCACTACCAAGCCCTCCCGCGGATCCATGTTCAGAGCCTCCAGCAACCACTTCTCCAAACATGCAGGTGCATCCTGGCCCTCTTCTTTCTCGGTAGGCCCACCAACCTTACGTTATGTCGCCGACTCCTGCATTCCAAGTCCTGCACTTTGTCAGTAAGGCTTTTGACGGTGCTTTCCAGCGTGCTAACTCGGGATGTTAGCTTCTTCACGTCGTCCTCCACGTCACACATCCGTTGTTCGGCCTGTTCCATGCGACCCGTGCAGTCCTGTATCTGTTTCTTTACATCCGCAATTGTCGCTTGCACTCCATCAAAAATTTTCTTGTAAAGTCCACTTTTCAAAGACTGTATGGCTTTCATGATATCTTGGTTGCTATTCTTATCTGTGTCTAGCATTTCGTCATCTTCTTCCTCGTGGTCGTCTTCGTCGTTAGCCATATTTTCAACCTGCATGGCGTCGCTAGCCTTCTCAGCCCCTTCCTCGTGTCGCGATTTCCTTTTCTCCTTCTCTTTCTCTCTCTTTGCCTTTTCTTTCGGGTTTTCCCCTGACATTTTAGTCCTGGGTACTCTTATACACGACTTTGGACAAGATTCGGATTAGTATTATAGGATTAATTTACACGGTAGCTGCAGAGCTTGAGATTTGCGACCTCCTAGTCCCTCGCCATAACCGGAAGTCCAGGTGCATACTTAAAAGAGTGTCTACATCGTCCTGTCTTGGAGGACACAACTTATCTTGGTGAATCCCTGCTGGGTGATCCTCCTGCTGGGTAACAAAGATGGTTTATTGTTCCAAGAGGTCATCTCCTTTGTCCTCACCTTCTGCCAGGACCCTCCAGGACCATTTCCCGTGACACTCAAATGGCTTTCACACCTCCCTCTGTTATCAGGCCCATACCATTTGGCATAAGAACAGGCACCTTTAAACATCCTCCTTGTCCTACTACATACGAGCCCCCAGACATCTGTTCAAACAATGTAACCATAGTATAGCTGATCTGTGGTCAAAGAGGAAAAGTAAGCAACATACAGATATGAATTGCCCTCACACTGTCCAATTAGCAACGTGTAAGGTACTACGTCAACTTACATTCACTTACATTGGGTTAGTGAAGTAGAACACTCCGCTGTGTCACCTGAAGAGCGCGCTGTGTTGCACAATACCGACGACACATGTTTTTTTTTTTAACAGTGACACCTTTTTTGGGTTTGATTCACAGACGAAATAGTCATTCTAGTGAAATGTTGTCATCTAAAAATGATGTTTTATGTTATATGTATCTTATGTTTTTTGTGTTTTTGTGAAGCACTGCTTCACCTGTTGTCTTATAGAAACCTCCGCTGATAGATATATAAATATAAATGATGCCGGGGGAATAACACACAGGACATTCAAATATACATTCAGTGGCAGCTTCTCAAAGGTTGGAAGAGCTTATGACAGACACAAAACCCTTGCCATCATCTGGTCTACAATTGTTTGCCTTCTCGGCTCTGCATGCTCCAAAAAAGTGGCCACAATGAACATTGTTCACTTCCTCACATGCCATCAGCGATAAACATCCCATTCTTAAAGCGACAGTAGCATAAATGTCAACAGAAATAGGGATTATAGAGACTTGAATTGTGGTTTCTGAGTTTATAAGGATACGTCCTACACTAATACTCCTTTACCACTGGGTTACACTCTTCCCCTCCTTAACTATCAAGCTCCTCAGTGACTGCACAAGTACTCTTCAGCTCTTTCAAAGCTTCTCTAAAGAATGCTGAACCTACATTCACTAGGATCTGAGCTACAACTGCTGAACTTAGGGACAGAGTCTCTAAACCTGATTTTGGCTCATGATGCGGATTTGTATGCACACCAGCATTGATTCTCTTACTCCTGTGAGGACCAGGGATGGGAACCTGTACCACAGCTACAGGGTCGGGTACGGGCTCTGAATCAACAGTTACTGACTGTCCCAGTTCAGGGTCCAAAGTCTCAGTCTCCATAACACTGGACTCTACATCAGGCATTACTGACTCGATAGACTGAGGGTCAGGAACAGGTAGGGGATCGGTTTCTGGGTTATTCTTTACCCAAAAAAACCCCCTCTTCAATCACAACTCCATTATCATGTTCTTCATCTGACCTCTCTGATTCTGAACCTTCAGACTGAATAAGCTCACGAATTGGTCTGGTAACCTTCTTTCTAGGCATAGCGCTAGGGAGAGTTGGATTTACACATGGCCTAATGTCTACCCTGTTCACTCTCTTACCAGGCACTCCCTCAACAGGTTGAACTGTGTACGTAGTTCCTCTGCATGCCATCTTACAAATGTTAAAACAGGCATCAAACTCAGCATCTTTCCCATTAGTGTCAGGCTTCCCTGCTAACGACTGCCGTGAGAGGGCATCAGCTTCTGCGTTGCACCACCCTGGACGATACTGAACATCAAAATCAAATGCGGCCCACTGCGTTACCCACCTTTGCTCTATATCCCCTACTTTTGCACTTTTGAGATGACACAAGGGGTTGTTGTCAGTCACTACTGTGAATTTTGAACCAAGCAGATATCCACAGAATTTCTCTACTATTGCCCATTTGAGTGACAGTAGTTCAAGCTTCATGCTGCTATAGTTCTTGTCATTCTTTTCTGCGTTTCTCAGCCTCCGACTGGCATATGCAATTACCCTTTTTCTATCATCCTGTTGCTGATATAGGACCGCTTCTAAGCCATGACTACTCACATTGGTCTCTAATATGAATGAACGAGTAAAATCAGCATAACCAACTAAGTTTTTCTTTCAACGCGTCAAAAGCATTTTGACATTCTGTGTTCCATAATGCACAAAGCATTTGGTTGACTTTAGTTGGGTTGCCAACATTAAGACACAAATTCACAACATCATGAAGTGGACCGGCAATCTTTGAAAAACCCTCAACATATCTCATATAATAACTACAAAACCCAAGGAATGATCTAAGTTCCTTCAATGTAGCAGTGACTGGCCATTGTTTTACAGCTGCTACTTTTCCAGGATCTGTAGCTATACCGTCTGCGGCGAATTGATGGCCCAGGAACTTGACTTCTTTTTGAAGGCGATGGCATTTCTCCCACTTCACTTTCAGTCCTGTCTCTTTAAGGCGTTTTAACACTGTTTCTAGCCTCTCTACATGTTCCTGGAAGCTCTGCGAATACACTAGTATGTCGTCCAAATACACTAGCATAATCTGGAAAACCAGGTCCCTCATTGTTGCCTGCATTAACCATTGGAACGTTGTAGATCCATTGCAAACACCCATGGACATGCGAAGATATTCAAACAGACCAAAAGAAGTTGCAAATTCTGTCTTATGCCTGTCATGTTCATCTACTGCCGCCATGTGGTATCCACTGGCAAGACCAATGGTTGAGAAAAACTTTGCGCCTTGTAAAGCGTCAAAGCTCGCATCAGTGCAGGATAGTGGGAACACATGTTTCTTTGTCTTCTAATTTAAATTTCTATAGTCTACACACAGACGTATAGTATCACCACAGGACAAGCATAAGAGCTGTCACTACCCTTAATGACACCTTTCCTCAATAGCTTTGAAATGTGCTCTTAGACCTCTCTGTACTTTGTCAGGGGAATGTGATGGTATGGTTGTGCAACTGGTTCCTCATCAACCTCCTTAATTTTATGCTTAACCTGATCAGTAAAGCCAAGATCATTATCATCATCAGTGAAAACATCTATGTACAGTTAAGGTCAAAATTATTAGCCCCCAACAAACTATTGGAAATTTCCCTAAAATTCTGCCCAATGTTTGCATCATTCATAAAACTTTACACAGTAAAACATTCATCAATGTTAAGGCCCCTATTTGGTACATTTTGGAATCTAAAATAAATCTTCAGGTTTGCTTTATACCAAATGTAGGGAAAATTGAGGTGGTCAAAATTATTAGCCCCCATATGATTTTTTCTTTTTTTTTCTTTTTGCTTTCAAACCACACCCGAGCAATAAATCAGCATTGAACTTTACTTAAGGGACTCCAATGCATAGGGCTAGTTGCATTTGAACACTTGATTGAGAGGGACTACTCTTAAATTATTGGTAAGAAGTAATTTCATCATGCCAAAAAGTAAAGAAATCAGTGTGGAACTCAGAAAGAAGATAGTGGATGCTCATTTTAAGGGGGAAGGCTACACTGCCATGTCCAAGCATTTCACGGTGTCTAGAACAGCTGTCCATTGCACCATTGCAACGCACAAGGAAACAAATTCAGTTAGAAACAAACCAAGGCATAGTCGAAAGTGCAAGATTTCAAAAACTTTGGAGAGGAAAATAGTCAGAGATGTCAACAACAATCCCCAGATCTCTGCCAAGAGGACTGTTGCTGAACTGGCCTCTTCTGGGCTTGATGTTTCAAGGAAGACTGTTGTGAGGGCTCTTCATCATGGTGGGCTTCGAGGTCATCGTCCAAGCAAAACTCCATTGCTCATACAGCGGCACATCAAAGTCAGACTGAAGTTTGTCCGTGAACATCTGAAACATAGTCATGACTTTTGGAAGTCTGTCCTTTGGTCTGATGAGACTAAACTTGAACTGTTTAGGCACATGGATGTTGCTTTTGTTTGGCGTAGGAAGGGAGAGGCCTTCAACCCAGAAAACACAGTTGCCACAGTTAAACATGGTGGTGGGAGCATAATGCTGTGGGGCTGTTTTGCTGCTTCAGACACAGGGAACCTTGTTGGGGTGCATGGGATCATGAAGAAAGAATATTACGTTGACATTTTGAAGGATAATGTAAAGACATCTGCTGCCAGTCTAGCTTGCTAGGGTCTGCGATACACAGCCCATTCTTAAAATGTAGCATAAACGGCACAATAACAGAAATAGGGACATGGATCGTGGTTTCTTTGTTTAAAAGGATTTAAATGAATTTATTTCTGTTCTACACTAATACCCCTTTACCACCGGGTTTATACAGTGCATCCGGAAAGTATTCACACCTCTTCACTTTCCCCACATTTTGTTATGTTACAGCCTTATTCCAGAATGGATTAAATTCCTTTTTTCCCTCATCAATCTACACACAATACCCCATAACGACAAAGTGAAAAAGGTTTTGTAGAAATTTTTGCAAATTTATTGAAAATACAAATCTGAAATATTGCATGTACATAAGTATTTACACCCTTTGCTATGACACTCAAAATTGAGCTCAGGTTCATCCTGTTTCCACTGATCATCCTTGATCGTAGTAAATTCAATGGATTGGACATTATTTGGAAAGGCACACACCTATCTATATAAGGTCCCACTGTTGATAGTGCATGTCAGAGCAGAAACCAAGCCATGAAGTCAAAGGAATTGTCTGTGGACCTCCGAGACAGGATTGTATCGAGGCACAGATCTGGGGAAGGGTACAAAAAAATTTCTACAGCTTTGAAGGTCCCGAAAAGCACATTGGTCTCCATCATTTATAAATGGAAGAAGTTTGGATCCACCAGGAATCTTCCTAGAGCTGGCCGCCCAGCCAAACTGAGCAATCGGGAGAGAAGGGCCTTGGTCAGGGAGGTGACCAAGAACCCGATGGTCACTCTGACAGAGCTCCAGCGTTCCTCTGTGGAGATGGGAGAACATTCCAGAAGGACAACCATCTCTGCAGCACTCCACCAATCAGGCCTTTATGGTAGAATGGCCAGACGGAAGCCTCTGCTCAGTAAAAGGCACATGACAGCCCGCTTGGAGTTTGCCAGAAAGTACCTAAAGGACTCTCAGACCATGAGAGACAGGATTCTCTGGTTTGATGAAACCAAGATTGAACTCTTTGGCCTGAATGCCAAACGTCACGTCTGGAGGAAACCAGGCACCGCTCATCACCTTGCTAATACCATCCCTACAGGGAAGCATGGTGGTGGCAGCATCATGCTGTGGGGATGTTGTTCAGCGGCAGGAACTGGGAGACTAGTCAGGATCGAGGGAAAGATGAATGGAGCAATGTACAGAGAGATCCTTGATGAAAACCTGCTCCAGAGCGCTCAGGACCTCAGACTGGGGCGAAGGTTTACCTTTCAACACGAAAACAACCCTAAGCACACAGCCAAGATAACGAAGGAGTGGCTTCGGGACAAGTCTGTGAATATCCTTGAGTGGCCCAGCCAGAGCCCAGACTTGAACCCCATTGAACATCTCTGGAAAGACCTGAAAATAGCTGTGCAGCGACACTCCCCATCTAACTTTACAGAGTTCGAGAGGCTCTGCAGACGAAGAATGGGAGAAATACCCCAAATAAAGGTGTGCCAAGCTTGTAGCTTCATACCCAAGAAGACTTGAGGCTGTAATCGCTGCCGAGGGTGCCTCAACCAAATACTGAGTAAAGGGTGTGAATACTTATGTACATGCAATATTTCAGTTTTTTTATTTTTAACAAATTTGCAAAAATTTCCACAAAACTTTTTTGCTTTGTCATTATGGGGTATTGTCTGTAGATTGATTAAAAAAAAGGAATTTAATCCATTTTGGAATAAGGCTGTAACATAACAAAATGTGGGGAAAGTGAAGGGGTGCGAATACTTTCCGGATGCGCTGTATATTACATTACATTACATTACAGTCATTTAGCAGACGCTTTTATCCAAAGCGACTTACAATAAGTGCGTCATTTAACGTAGGAAATAAGGAGAACTACTAGTCATCAGAGGTCATAAGTGCATCTAAACAAGCATCTAAGAGCAAAACCAGTGCTACAATAAAAGTGCAAGAAAGAGATTTTTATTTTTTTTAATGAGTGAATACAATAAGTGCTAAGAACAAGTAACAGGGTAGTAGTTCTTAAAAAGGTGAGTTTTCAACCTGTGCCGAAAGATGGGCAGCGACTCCGCTGTCCTGACATCAATGGGGAGTTCATTCCACCACTATGGGGCCAGGACAGGAGCCGTGACCGGGTCGATCAGCAGCAAGGGCCTCTGAGCGACGGGGCAACCAGGCGTCCCGAGGCAGCAGAGCGAAGTGGTCGGGCGGGGGTGTAGGGCTTGACCATGGCCTGGAGATAGGAAGGAGCTGTTCCTTTCACTGCCCTGTAGGCTAGCACCAGAGTATTAAACTGGATGCGAGCAGCAACTGGTAGCCAGTGTAGGGACACGAGAAGGGGAGTTGTGTGGGAGAACTTAGGGCGGTTGAACACCAGATGAGCTGCAGCTTTCTGAACAAGCTCCAGAGGTCTGATGGCCGACTCCGGGGCGCCAGCAAGGAGGAAGTTGCCGTAGTCCAGCCGGGAGATGACCAGAGCCTGGATGAGCACCTGTGCCATCTCGTCGGTGAGGAATGGGCGAATCCTCCTGATGTTATAGAGGAGAAATCTGCAGGAGCGAGCAACCGATGCAACGTTTTCAGCAAACGACAAACGATATATATACACTACCGTTCAAAAGTTTGGGATCACATTGAAATGTCCATATTTTTGAAGGAAAAGCACTGTACTTTTCAATGAAGATAACTTTAAACTAGTCTTAACTTTAAAGAAATACACTCTATACATTGCTAATGTGGTAAATGACTATTCTAGCTGCAAATGTCTGGTTTTTGGTGCAATATCTACATAGGTGTATAGAGGCCCATTTCAAGCAACTATCACTCCAGTGTTCTAATGGTACAATGTGTTTGCTCATTGGCTCAGAAGGCTAATTGATGATTAGAAAACCCTTGTGCAATCATGTTCACACATCTGAAAACAGTTTAGCTCGTTACAGAAGCTACAAAACTGACCTTCCTTTGAGCAGATTGAGTTTCTGGAGCATCATATTTGTGGGGTCAATTAAACGCTCAAAATGGCCAGAAAAAGAGAACTTTCATCTGAAACTCGACAGTCTATTCTTGTTCTTAGAAATGAAGGCTATTCCATGCGAGAAATTGCTAAGAAATTGAAGATTTCCTACACCGGTGTGTACTACTCCCTTCAGAGGACAGCACAAACAGGCTCTAACCAGAGTAGAAAAAGAAGTGGGAGGCCGCGTTGCACAACTGAGCAAGAAGATAAGTACATTAGAGTCTCTAGTTTGAGAAACAGACGCCTCACAGGTCCCCAACTGGCATCTTCATTAAATAGTACCCGCAAAACACCAGTGTCAACATCTACAGTGAAGAGGCGGCTGTGGGATTCTGGGCTTCAGGGCAGAGTGGCAAAGAAAAAGCCATATCTGAGACTGACCAATACAAGAAAAAGATTAAGATGGGCAAAAGAACACAGACATTGGACAGAGGAAGACTGGAAAAAAGTGTTGTGGACGGATGAATCCAAGTTTGAGGTGTTTGGATCACAAAGAAGAACGTTTGTGAGACGCAGAACAAATGAAAAGATGCTGGAAGAATGCCTGACGCCATCTGTTAAGCATGGTGGAGGTAATGTGATGGTCTGGGGTTGCTTTGGTGCTGGTAAGGTGGGAGATTTGTACAGGGTAAAAGGGATTCTGAATAAGGAAGGCTATCACTCCATTTTGCAACGCCATGCCATACCCAGTGGACAGCGCTTGATTGGAGCCAATTTCATCCTACAACAGGACAATGACCCTAAACACACCTCCAAATTGTGCAAGAACTATTTAGAGCAGAAGCAGGCAGCTGGTATTCTATTGGTAATGGAGTGGCCAGCGCAGTCACCAGATCTGAACCCCATTGAGCTGTTGTGGGAGCAGCTTGACCGTATGGTACGCAAGAAGTGCCCATCCAACCAATCCAACTTGTGGGAGCTGCTTCTGGAAGCGTGGGGTGCAATTTCTCCAGATTACCTCAACAAATTAACAGCTAGAATGCCAAAGGTCTGCAATGCTGTAATTGCTGCAAATGGAGGATTCTTTGACGAAAGCAAAGTTTGATGTAAAAAAAATCTTATTTCAAATACAAATCATTATTTCTAACCTTGTCAATGTCTTGACTCTATTTTCTATTCATTTCACAACATATGGTGGTGAATAAGTGTGACTTTTCATGGAAAACACGAAATTGTTTGGGTGATCCCAAACTTTTGAACGGTAGTGTATATACTTAGCACAACAATTACAGAAATTTGTGTTTGGTAGATTATTTCTTTGTTGTAACAATGCTTCTTGGCAATAAATCTTATACCGTTGGAAAGCCTGTTTATTTCCCTTTTAAATGGGGCCACATGTGTAAGGAACATGCATTTGTGGGATGAACAGCAGAGCTGAGTATGTGGGTTGCGCCCATGAAAAATTTGCCAAACTTCCCTGCCAATGCCAAACAGCTTACTTTGCTGTTGCTATTGACTCTTGTTTTGAGCTTCTGGTACCCCAGGTGCTGACAATCAGTTGCCTGATATAAGATTTATGCCAAGAAGCATCGTTACAACAAAGAAATAATCTACCAAACACAAATTTCCTTACATTTTGTGTTAAGTTTATATAGCGTTGTTTTCTGAAATCGTCTATGGTGTTGTTATAAGTGCTCAACTAATGACGAGCAGAATATCAACAACTAAGTATATAGCATTTTTTTTCCGAAACCGTCAATGGTGTTGAGTGCTCGACTAATGGGGAGCTGAATGTCCACACGGATACAGGAAAAAAGATTTTAATGCATATTAAAATCTTACACTAAAATCTTTTTTCTTGTATCCCTGTTGATGTGTGTGTGTGTGTGTGTGTGTGTGTGTGTGTGTGTGTGTGTGTGTGTGTGTGTGTGTGTGTGTACATACATACACACAGGCTGTTGTGATGCGTCTAGTGCAGCAGCGTGTAGTTGGAGGGAAGGTGCATGTGTTCTTCCAACCCGCTTGTCTCCCTCCCACCCTTAGCTTGCTGCCGCTGGCTAGCCTTTGTGGCGAATAGAGAAGCATCCTAGCGTGTAAGCCTTCCCTTGCCAGTACATAGCCTCTCCTTCACCAAGACTCCTGCCAGTCCCCCCCGTGGCCAGACATGGTAACTGGGGTCTTGCGGCCCCAGGCTAACTTGGCAGGGGATCTCGGAGCAGAAGTGGGCCCCAGAGATATGGTGTGCAGGCCCACCCTGGTGGACACGCCCTGGCAACTATCAACCACTGTCCCGCTGCCTAGTAGGTGAGTCTGGGAAGACATAAGGCTAAGGGAGCTTACCCCAACAGAAAAGCAAGCTGTGGCGGCACGCTTCGAGGCGATTTCCGAAAAATTGGATTTCCAGCAGCCCCCTGCAGTTGTGTGGAGGTGCGGGTCGTCTAGGGATCCCCCTTGCCATCGGAACCATCTCCTCTACAATCAAGTCATGTGGCGTTGGGAGAAGCGCACCCCCCATGCCACTTTAAAAACCATCTCTGCGCAGGTATCTTCTGCTACCTGAGTCCCCGACCTCACAAAGTCTGGCGGCGATGGAGTATCCAATGACGGGAGCAGGTCTGAATGACCTAGGAGCTCTTAGTTGGAACTCTGCACGCCAGCGGCACAGGGCAACGGTCGTTAGCAGCTGGGATTGAGTGGCAGCTGTTTCCGGCAGACCGCTGTGCGTCTGAGCAGCCCTATTTAGGGACCGCACTGCTCACCCCTTTCGGGGAACGGCCTAGAAAAGGTGGCCCAAAAATTGCTCACTCAACACTGCGCCTGGGCAGGAAACCGCACCTGCCGGGCCATTCCACTATGCGGTCGAAAAACAAACATTATACCACTAAGATTTGCAGCATGGAACATAAGGACACTCCTGGACGTCAGCCATGGAACGGACAGACCTCAACGCAGAACAGCACTTATTGCCAGCGAGCTGAAGCGCTATTGTGTGGATGTGGCGGCAATCAGTGAGACCAGGCTCATTGAAGAGGGCTCGCTCAACGAAGTAGGAGAGGGCTACACCTTCTTTTGGAAAGGATACCCCCTAGGAGGTCAACACATCCATGCAGTTGGTGTTGCAATTAAAACAGTCTCTTACCCAAACTCGAAGAAACACCAGTGGGCATTAATGAGCGGCTTATGACTCTCCGTATACCCCTCGCAAAATGTCGATACATCACCTTGATAAGTGCCTATGCTCCATCTTTACCATCCCATGATGAAGAGAAAGATCGCTTCTACCAGGCACTCCATGATATACTCATCAACATCCCAAGGAGCAACAAAGTCATTTTGCTTGGTGATTTTAATGCCCGAGTTGGGAAGAATATGCAAAATTGGAATAGAGTGATTGGCGCCCACAGCATTGGAAAAGTCAACCCCAATGGCATAAGACTTCTTAGTCTGTGCTCGGAATATGACCTCACCATCACAAACACCATTTTCCAACAAAATAATAAATACAAGGCATCCTGGATGCATCCCAGATCCAAACACTGGCACCTGCTTGATTATGCTATCGTGAGGCGGGTTGATCTTAAAGACGTGCTCCTTACAAGAGCTATGCGAGGAGCAGACTGCTGGACAGACCACCGTATGATCCTGACAAAAGTCAGAGTACATGTCCGACCCTTGAGACGCCAATCTGGGCCAAAAACGAAACCACTCCACTGCGCCAGACTATCCAACAGCGACACCCGAAACACCTTCCGTCGTTCTCTAGCCGACAACTTAGTTGACATTGAACAGCTGATCAACTCAGAGTCTGGGATGGATGAAAAGTGGACCTCTCTGAGCACCACCTTCTTTGACAATGCAGCCCAATCCATTGGCTTCAAAACCAAGAAACATCAGGACTGGTTTGATGACAATGCCGGAACGATCTCCACCCTCCTGGACAACATGCATAAGGCACACAGAGCCGCCCTCAGCAACCCACTATCCCAACCTCTCAAGAAAAAATGGCAAGACCTCCGCTCTGAGGCCCAAGCAACTCTGCAAAATGAGTGGTGGATTTTGAAAGCAAACGAAATCCAGGCTCATGCAGACAGGAACGACATGCATGGTTTCTATGATGCAGTTAAGACCATCTATGGCCCCAGAAACTGCTCCCTGACAGCCGTTAGGTCTGCTGATGGAACAACTCTCATCAAGGATCAGGCCCTGTTAGTGGAGCGGTGGGCCGAGCATTTTAACACCCTGCTCAACCAGCCCACCCCAGTGGACTCAACTGTACTGGCAGAACTCCCTGAACAGCCTACCTTGCAAGACCTAGACCTCCCACCATCTTTTAAAGAAATCCTACATGCAGTCAAGACCCTGAAAAACAACAAAACCCCTGGACCTGATAATATTCCAGCTGAAATCCTCAAGGAAGGAGGCTACCTCTGTACGAGGACACTGTATCTCTATATCCTTGAGGTGTGGGGTCGCGAGTGTGTCCCCCAACAGTGGAAAGATGCCAACATTGTGGCCATTTATAAAAACAAAGGAGACAAATCCATCTGCTCCAACAGTAGGAGTATTTCACTACTGGCCATTGCTGGAAAGGTTCTAGCCAAGATCATGCTCCGCAGACTAACGCTCGCAATAGCCGAACAGGTCATACCAGAGTCACAATGCGGCTCCCGAAAGGATAGAGGGACCGTTGACATGATCTTTGTCATACGCCAGCTCCAGGAGAAATGCAGAGAACAGCACAAGGATCTAATTCATAGACCTCTCAAAGGCCTTTGATACAATTAACCGGGCCCTGCTGTGGCAAGTCCTGAAGAAATTTGGATGTCCACTCAAGTTTCTTACCATTCTTGGACAGTTTCACTCAGGAATGATGGCCCGAGTGGTAGTGGGGAACTGTAGTTCTGAGCCCTTTGGTGTGCAGACTGGAGTCAGACAAGGCTGTGTGCTAGCCCCAGTCCTGTTCAATATATTCTTAGTCTCTGTTACAACACTGTTACGAAGGAGGCTGGAGAAGCAGGCTGGCGTTACCATTGACTTCAGGCTCGATGGAAACCTATTCAACATCAGGAGGTTTCAGGCAACCACCAAGTTGACCTCTGAGACCATTATTGAGCTACAGTATGCCGACGATTGTGCCCTGGTAGCTCACACACCAGAAGCCCTACAAAACACTCTGTCGGCAGTTGTAACTGCATACAGGAGAATGGGACTGATTATTAACACCCAAAAGACAGAGGTAATCTTTCAGTTGACTGCCGGCCTCCCAAACCACCCAACAACCTTCACAGCAGAAGGGCAACAACTGGCCACTGTTCCTGCCTTCAAATATCTGGGAAGTATGCTATCCGACACCTGCACAATAGACGATGAGATTCAGCACCGCCTCAAACAAGCCTCAACATCTTTTGGCCGTCTAAGGAGAAGGGTTTTCCAAAACAGCAACTTCAATCTCCACACCAAAGTGCTTGTTTACAGAGCAGTGTGCAGCTCCACACTACTCTATGGATGTGAGGCATGGACCATCTACAGCCACCATTTCAGACGCCTGGAGGCCTTCCATGTAAAATGTCTCCAGAGGATCCTCGGCATTACTTGGGAGGACAGAGTGCCACGCACAGAGGGGTTGGGGCGGGCAGGCAGCTGCAGCGTGGAGTCTACCCTAAAACACCATCAACTCAGGTGGCTTGGGCATGTTATTCGCATGCCCAGCGAACGACTCCCACGAAAAGTCCTCTACGGCCAACTGCGCCTTCGCCAGCGCACTGCTGGTGGGCAGAAGAAGCGGTTCAAAGGCCAAATGAAGACCACACTAAAAAGATGTCAGATCAGCCCCTCTTCTTTGGAGGAACTTGCTTTCTGCCGCACAACCTGGCGCTCTCACATCTCAGAGGGAGTGAAGTACATGGAAAACCAGCGCACACAACACCGTGTAGCAAAGCATGCGAAGAGGCATGCTCGCAAAGCTACCCCCCCCCCACCACTATTACATGCCCGGTCTGCAACCGCAACTGTGCATCCAGGATCGGACTAGTCAGCCATCAAAGGACCCACAAATAGAAGAAGATGGTCATCATCGGGCACGATGGACAACCAGCAAGCGTGTGTGTGTGTGTGTGTGTGTGTGTGTGTGTGTGTGTGTGTGTGTGTGTGTGTGTGTGTGTGTGTGTGGTATTTACCTTATCACAAGTGTTTAACTAAGCAATTCGCTCTGAGCCAAAGTGTTGAACTAAGCCCCAGGTATACCATGTGAAATCGTGAAAAAAACGCATTTTAAATGAAAAAATTAAAGACAAAAAACTATACAAGATAATATTGTCACAGATCAGACGACCCACATGCAGAATCACCGAGCAAAGGCAAGAGATAAGCAGAAGATTGACTTTACTGATAAAAAGGCAATACATATAATCAGGCAGGATACGAAGCAGGCAGGCAGCAAAAATTACGATCTGGCAAACAAGAAAGGCTAATGGACCGGAATATATACTGGGTAATGAACAGACAAGTGTGACCGGTGTACTTTTTCCTTTGCGTTGTGTAGGAAAGACAGGACAACTTCTCTCATGCATGGGATCTGTATTCTGTCGCATATAAACAAAACGACAGGTTTCAGGAAACTTCAGATCAGCTCCTACTGTAGCCTCTTTCTACATGTCCAAAGCGGGAAAGAGCGCACAGCTAGCAACACAATTTTATACAAAAAGAAATAAAACATACCTGTCGCATATAAACAAAACAGGACAGGTTTCAGGAAACTTCAGATCAGCTCCTACTGTAGCCTACGCAATAATTAGGACCCACATTAGACATAAGACACATTAGGAATGGATAAAATAAATTACAGGACCAGACAAAAATGAACACATACCTCTTTCTACATGTCCAAAGCAGGAAAGAGGCAGAGGTCAGGGTGAACATACGTTTTGGGGCTACTAACAGGAAATGGGGTCACAACAGGGAGGGGCTACTGTAAGCGTTTCCTGATGATATAATAATAATGTTAGCAATGAAAATAATAATAATAATAATAATAATCATGTGGTGATGCTTTGTGTAATTATACAACGTATTTTGGTTATGACATTTTTAACCATGCTACATTCACCTCCCTAGAATTACACAAAAATTGGAACATATCACAAATTGCAATCACCCACAATAAAGTCAGCAATACCTGCCACCTACTAAGGTTAGGAGGGCCACAGACTGGCGAAGCACTTAACCATATCTAAAACCACTCCACGGACAACACAAGGTGCCTTTTACACCTCACCAAAATGGGCACAAAGGGGCGACGACTCACAAAATGAAATCAACCAAATACAAAAAAGGATTGGCAAATTCCACTGTGTACATTACACGAACCAAACAGCAATGTAGGCCTACGTTACACTACCCATATAAACACATTAGGCCTAAAACAAAAAGGAGGCAGACTGTGGAGCAACAGTAAAGCGTGGACTGAACTGAACCATGGTTTCAAACAACCTATGAACTGGCCTCACTACCCTGCCATACCTAGAGCGAACACTATTCTCAGGGCTCTGAGGTAGGATGTCAGTAAAGGGAGGGGCATGGGGCAAGGGGACGGGGTACGGTGTGAGATGAGCAGCATCATCGGTGGGGAGGACATCTACTGCAGGGGAGGGGGTGCACTCAACAGGCAAGTCACTGACACTCTCCATCTCTGTATGGCTGGACTGATCACAGACCCAGGAAGCAGTGCGATCATGTTCATCCGGGTTCTGCCATGAGGATGAATCCACTCCTGAATGCTCGGTCTCACTGTCAGGCTCTGACACTGCCACTTCAGGATCAGGCATGTGCAGTATAGAGGGGTCATGGGTCACTGTGTCAACACCCTGGACAAGATCACCCTCCATAACCAGTGTGTTGTGGAGAGGGAGGAAGTTGACTAATAGGAGGAGGTTCCTGTGGACAATCCTCACACAACCATTGCGGTCCCTGATCCTGTAGATGTGGAACTGTGGCTTGGAAGCAACAACAGTGCGAACATCCGGCTCCCACTTGTCGGCTAGTTTCCGCTTGCCTCTTCCGCCTCTGTTCGCCACTAGGACCCGGTCACCGACAAAAAGAGGTAAGCCCTTGACTCTTTTGTTGTACTGGTCCGACTGATGTTTTCGCTCCACAGACGAGTTCTTCTGGGCCAGCAACATGGCAGACTAGAAATCGGCAGCCAGAGACTTCACGTATTCATTGTAGTCGCAGACTGACTCGTCACGCAAGACGTTCTTGAACAACAGATCGACTGGCAGGCGCGGAACCCTCCCAAACATCAAATAGAACGGGGCAAAGCCAGTCGTCTCGTGCTGAGTGCAGTTGTAGGCAAAGGTCATGGTTTGGACCATTTGAGGCCACTTGTGCTTTGACTTTGGCGGGAGGGAACGCAACATGCTACCCAGAGTACAATTGAAACGTTCAGTGCCCCCATTCCCCATGGGATGGTATGGGGAGGTTCAGGACCTCCCAACGCCTGACAACTCCAGAAGCTCAGCAATCAGCTCGCTTTCAAAATTAGCCCCCTGCTCAGAATGAAGGTGCTGTGGGAAACCATAGACACAAAAAAAGTTTTCCCACAGCTTCTTGGCCACCCGCTTCGCAGTATGGTCTTGACAGGGGAAGGCATGTGCTAACTTGGTAAAATGGTCAGTTATGACGAGAACATCCACAGACTTGTTGTCGTCTTCAGCAGACCAAAAGTCGATACACACAAGTTCCAGTGGAGCCAAACTTGTAATGCTCTCCAGTGGGGCCCTTGCTGCCGGCTCTGGAGTCTTGCTGAGCACGCATATGGGACAGTTCCTGACATAGCTTCGCACATCCCTCTCCATATCGTACCAGAAAAAGCGCTGACGGACCAGCGACAATATACGAAGCTGACCCTGGTGACCAGCCAGGTCGTGAACGCCACCCATGGCCTGCGATTTCAGGGAGTCTGGAAGAACCAACTGGAACCTCCTGTGTTTGGTCACTTGGTCCTTTGACACTCTGTACAGGGTTCCATCCAACACGGTAAGTTTCTCCCATTGCTTCAGAATCCATAACACTATCATGCTCTCCTTATCCCGCTCACGCCTCGAAGGTCTCCGCTTCCTCTCAACGAAGTGTAGGACTCTCTCAATGGTAGGATCCTGTCTCTGGTGGCTCTGCACGTCTGCGGATGAGAGTGAGGAGAACACATCTTGGCCAGGAGGAGCTAGCCCGCCAAGGTGACCAGCCAAGGAAGCAGCCCTCTGCGTCGGGCCGGACTCCTAATCCCCACAGGAGGAGAGGAGAGATGACACATCCTCTTCGGACAATGACACGCCCCCAGTAGCACACAGAGAGTGGTTCTCGGCAGACTGAGCAAGACAGGTCACATGGAATGCATCTTGCACACAACTGTCGTCGAAGCTGCACACTTGTCCCAGCAACTCTGAGTAGGGCTCTGACAGGAGACGCTGGCCTAGAGGTTTGACAAAGGGAGATCTGCTGAGAGAATCAGCTACCACATTCAGTCTGCCCGGGACATTTTTGATCTCAAACGAGTTTGGGGACAGTTTACAGACCCAGTGCTGCTCACACGCATCCAACCTCGGCTTCATCATGATGTATGTGTGCGGGTTGTTGTCAGTCTAGACGGTGAACTTGTGGCCCTTGAGCCAGTGGCTGAACTTGTCAAACACTGCCCATTTCAAAGCGAGAAACTCGAGTCTGTGAGCAGGATACTTCGCTTTGCTGCAACTGAGGGCTTTACTGGCAAATGCGGTGGGTCGGGCTTTGTCTTCGCTGGCAGGGACCTGGCCCAACACTGCACCCAAACCATCCAGAGAGACATCAGTAGAGAGGATGAACGGCTTGTTGAAATCTGGATGGGCCAGAACGACAGAGTGAAGCAGTGCAGACTTCAGGCCCTCACAAGCCCTCTCACAAGCCGGATCCCAGTCCTGGGGAGTCAGTGTGCGGAACGTCCCCGCTCTCCTGCAGCCTCTAGAGCCCTTCAGCTTGCGCTTTCTGTCCTCCAGTCAAAGCAAAGAGAGGCTTTACCATCTTCAAACAACCAGGGATAAAATGCTGATAGTACAGCGCCATGCCAAGAAAACACCTAATCTTCTTCTGGGAGGGGGTGCAGCCATCAGTTTCCATCAGATCCTCTTTCTGGAACCCGAAGATGACAGTGACCTTTTCCTAGTCAACAGAGACTCCACTGACATCAACCACATGACCTAGGAATATCACAGACTTCCTCAAAAAGTTACACTTCTTCTGTGAGAGCTTCAGGTTACTGGCTCTGAGTCTGGTAAAGACGACCCCAGCCGCCCCAGTGCTTCTTCCTCCGACAGAGCAAACACCAGCAGGTCATCCAGGTAACGGAGGAGGCTGGAGAAGTTGAGGTCACCGAAAATGCTAAGCATCATGCGCATGAAAGACGCCGGACTGTTGCACAGACCTTGGGGGAGCCGATTATATTCATACAGGCTGAGGGGTGTTGTGAAGGCTGTGAACCTCCTGTCAGACTTATGGAGCGGGATGTTGTAGAACCCTGAAGTCAGGGCCATGGTGCTGAACAGGGCGTTTCCTCCCAGGGCAGCGAGGCAGTCCGCCTGATGGGGCAACTGGTGAGCGTCTTTGACAGTCTTGGCATTGAGACATAGAAAGTCGGTGCAGATCCTCAGGTCTCCGTTCTTTTTCCAGACCATCACGAGGGGGGAGGCATACTCACTGATCGATTTACTGATAATGCCTTTCATCTCCATGTCTGACAGCACCTCTCTCAGCTGTTGATAGTAGCCGGGGGGGACACGGCTGTAAGGGAGGCGGAAGGGGCGGTCATCAGAGAGATGGATGCAGTGGACGAACCCCTTCACTTCTCCACAATCCAGCTTTTTCCTGGAGAAGACATCCTGGTAAGAGAGCACAAATTCAGCCAACTTCCTCCTACAACTTTCATTTACCTCACACCCACCAACATCAATGTCTCCCAAGCCACAATCCTTCAGCAGCTGCACCGGGTCTCCAACTTACTGTGGAGGCGAACTAGGTGAGTCAAAGGCGTCGATACCCAATCTGCACATCCCCTGAGTGATAGGCAAATCTTCCACAGCCAGGCAGGGGAAAACATCAGCTATCTTGGCGTTCCGGCGCAGTGTTATGGGTTTAGGTGTCGGGTTCAATACGTTGACAGGCACTCAGCAGCCCCCCCCACATGGGTGTCACAACTCGTCCCACCAGGATGTTTCTTGGCGTCGAACGTCCAGCAGTTGGCTCCACCATCACGGTGCTCCCAGGTGAGATAGGAGACCCACTGGGCAGCTTCCCCCACACCACATACTCGCGCTGGGGAAGGAGTGTGACAGCCTCTTTCAGTCGCACAATGCCCACAACATCTGGCACCTCCGGGCCCGACCACCGGGTAATACAGCTCAGCAGCTGGAGAAACTGCTCACAGTCAGGGTCATTGTTGCTTGAGGAGATAAGCTTCCAATACATTTTCTGAATGATAGGTCTGAGAACATTGCTCCCTACAATAAACTCATCATTTTAGTCCGAAACAACAAATGATGGAACAGTGAATTTAAAACCATGAACATCAGTCTCCAACTAATAAATGCACTTCGGTCTAGTCATACCACCACCACAACCAACAAGCACAACATTGGGTGGCGCTGGCTGGGGACAGGGTAGAGCCCCAGAATCTCTAAGCTCACTCTCTGCAGCTTCGCCGAGGGTACATGACATACTGCCTGAATCTAACATACCTTTCAACACAACTTTGTCATCAATCTTAGCAAGAGCATAAAACAACTCACTACTCTGCTCTACTCTCTAAGAGCCTGTCAGTATGACCATCTCATCTCCAGCTGATGCACTAAAGGTCTGTACATAAAGTGAATGCAAGTCTTCTTCTTTACTGAGGGTTAAATCACTATTGCCCCTGCTACCCCTCTCATCACACGGGCGCTCTAATTTAAATCAGCAGCAGGAGACTGTGCTAGCGTAACTGGGGGCTGGGGGCCCGTGGAGCATACATTCACAAAGTGCCCAGGCTGATGACAGTGGAGACAAAATCTGTGAAACTTGCAGTGTGAATAGGTCGTATGACTACTGTCACCACATACTGAGCATTGGGAACTGGACTGAGCGTGAGTGCGTTCTGGCATGCTGGAATAGCCTCCTGACCGACGGGGTGGGATCTGGGGCCGGCGAGAGTTACTCTGACACCGGTGACAGTAGTTCTGGGACTGATTGGAAGCCTGGTCCGAGGTTGCTAGCGTTGCCGTACACAGAGACAGGACCTTGTCAAACAGGGCGGTAACCTGCTGAACGTTCGCATCAGTAACAGACAAGTGGGCATAGGAGGAGACTGAGCGGCCAACACAAGTGGTTGTTGAGACTGACTGGGAACAAGAGTATATGCAGTGGCAGGTGCAGACGAAACCGGTGGAGAGGTTACCACGACAGGCTGGTGCTGTGTGCCACAGTGAGGGGCTGGGGCTGGCACCATCCATTCATGTGTGCAGACTGAGACGTTTGCATATTGGGGATGGGCAGCTGTGCTCTTCAGACTCCTCACATGAGCATCCAACCTCTCATGGACTTCAGCTGCTGTCCACTGCTCCACGGGCTTGAACTGGAAATAGACTGCCAGTCTGGGGTCAGGGCAATGAGTGATAAACATCATGACTACCTCAGCACTCGGATCCTCAACACCCTTGTCTCGCCTGCGGAGGCTCTCATCACCAACATCGATGGCTTTGTTCAGTCGGATCCAATAATCCATTGCACTCTCTGACACGCGCGGCACAGTCCCATAAAAGTCCTTCATAGGCATGCTGGAGTATGTGAGCTCGCTGAAATTGCGCTTGAGGATGTCAAATATTGTGGTAGGAAGCTCAGTTGGACTGACTTCAGGACGACTACGGAGTGACACTTTCACCACATCTCTAGCTTTACCACTCAACCTGCTCATTATCAGGTCAGACCTCTCAGCATCTGAGCCACAGGCCATCCTGCTCATGTATCTCCTCATCATATCTTCCCACTCATGAATGGAAAATGTCTCAGACTTGTCACCTTTAAAAAGGGGAGGGGGCTTGGACTCTGACTGGACTACAACTTTAAGTTGTGTGGGATCGATAGTTACATTCTGGTTGTCTAGAGGCTGGGACTGAGACTGGGGGCTGCTGGCCAGGTGAATGGCGTGGAAGCTAGCAGCGATATTGTCACTAATCTGCTTAGCTAAATCAGTAATATCACTGCCCAGTGTTTCAGTAGTAACAACAACCTGGGGGGAAGTCTGCTGAGACAGGTGGGGGGCGTGTACAATAGGTGTTGAACTGGCAGAGGGACCCGATACACTAAACAGTGACTCATCATTCCCCTGACCAAGGCCGCCCACAACAGGACACGCAGACCTAAACCTAGCTCTCCCATACCCAACCGGCAATACTAACTGCCGTCTACCCACCCTAGTGGACTGTCCCCTTCCCACACCATGAATGAACTGTCCCCTTCCCACACCATTAGTAACATCTTGCCCACCAGAGGAAGGGCTAACAGGTGTATTGAAAATGTGTCTGCTAGACATGTCTCAATTAGGCTATAACAGTGCATAAACAAACAAAATGAAACAAAAGCAAACGAATTCACAGCATCAAAACATCTAGCCTATGGCTTCAAATTCCTTAACAAGATCACAGGAAACAAAACGAATTATCTTTTACCCATAAATAAACATAGACAGCTCTAGCCAGCACAATTTGCAGAAAAAAACTCGACAGAAAAAAATTCCTCCCATTACGATCTCCCCTCCCCCACACACAGTCGTCACCATTCAACATGGAGCTTAGCTAGCTAGCTAACATCTGTAGCACTATTAGCATAGCAGGATACCCTGATACCATGAATGGAGCGGGGCGGGCTGAGAGAAGACGGCGGCTGCAGCAGGTTGCGACGCTTTCTCATTGGTGACGACGGATCGGACGGGTCATACGGCACCAAGTGTGACCGGTGTACTTTTTCAGTTGCATTGTGTAGGAAAGACAGGTCAACTTCTCTCATGCATGGGATCTGAATTCTGTCGCATATAAACAAAACAGGACATGTTTCAGGAAACGTCAGATCTGTTGTGGTTACACCGCCCTGAGCTGCCTCCCCGGCACGTTCAAGCCACTCCCCCAGCTCGGACGTGCCGGAAACATCCGAGCGCTCGGCTCGCGCTCTGAGGAGACGAGCGCTGCACTGCACCAGGTGTTTGCCATCATCCATCAGGCACACCTGTGGCAATCAGGCAGCCTTCTACAAGAAGTCTCCCAGAACGTCTCTCTGTGCTTCGACATACTGAACCCTGCGGTAAAGTTCTGACAAGCCCTCCAGCATTCCTTGCATTCTGTTTATTCCCCAGTGTCTTATCTTCGTGTCTCTGTTTCCTCCCAAGACTCTCCCTCCGCGATTTCCACGGCTCCCCGCGTCTCCCTCGTCCCCAGCGACCTTCACGTTTTCTCCCCGGACCTCTCCTGCGATCTCCCCCCTTGTCCCTCTATCTGGACCCCTCCTTTCGGACTCGACTTCCCGGATCTCGGACCTGGACTTTCTCGGACAACCCCTCTTGGATCACGGACTGGACTTTCTTGCCAGGTGCACGCACATTTTTTCAACACCTCCTGGTCATTTACATACCGCACCACACATAGGCTAAAAACACTCACACATAGTTATACACGCAAACCACGGGACACCACACATAGTTTATTCACACATCCCACTAACAGAACGCCTTTTTTCACCATACATTTCCCTCCCACATTAAAACCCCCCTTTGTAGATTTTGAAGTCATCTCGTGTCTGTCTATCTTGGGTTTCGCCACACGGGTCAGGTTCTGGTGCACGAGCATAACAAGATCAGCACCTACTGTAGCCTCTTTCTACATGTCCAAAGCGGGAAAGAGCGCACAGCTAGCAACACAATTTTATACAAAAAGAAATAAAACATACTTGTCGCATATAAACAAAACAGGACAGGTTTCAGGAAACTTCTATTGTTGCCTACGCAAGAATTGGGAACCACATTAGACATAAGACACATTAGGAATGGATAAAATACATTACAGGGGCAGACAAAAATGAACATATTCCTCTTTCTACATGTCCAAAGCAGGAAAGAGACAGAGGTCAGGGTGAACATACGTTTTGGGGCTACTAACAGGAAATGGGGTCACAACAAGGAGGGGCTACTGTAAGCGTTTCCTGATGATATAATAAAATAAAATAATAATGTTGGCAATGAAAATAATAATAATCATGTGGTGATACTTTGTGTAATTATACAACATATTTTGGTTATGACATTTTTAACCATGCTACACAAGCAACACGTGTGACAGATTGATAAGCTGATAATGCAGGGGAGTGCCAGTGGGTGGAGACAATGTACTGGTGGGAACAGTTTGCGGGTGCTGATTGTAGGATGAGTGGAGGGATGTAAGCAGGAGGAAGGGGGTTAAGAGGAGCGGGCAGGGTCCATGACAGTACCCCCCCCCCCCCAAGGACGGCTTCCAGACATCCCAAACAAAACAACCAAGAGCAGCAGGATCGACGGAGGGGTCCAGGGGGAGGACGAATGGGACCAGGGATCTCAGGCTTACGGGCCAAGGGCTGGAACCGATAGGGAGGGTGGCCAGGATGCAGGACCAAGGGGCAGAGCAGCTCCAGCGGAGGGGCAGATGGATGACCCGGATGCCAGTACTGCCGCGGCGGGACAGCCGCTCGGGAAACAGACTTCGGAGGTGGCGGGACGGCCGCTCGGGGAACAAACTTCGGAGGCGGCGGGACGGCCGCTCGGGGAACAGACTTCGGAGGCGGCGGGACAGCTGCTTGGGAAACAGACCTCGGCGGCAGCAGAAGGGCCGCTCGGGAAAAAGACCTCAGAGGCGGCACAAGGGCCGCTCGGGGGACAGGCTTCGGAGGCGGCGAGGCGGCCGCTCGGGGGACAGGCCTCGGAAGCAACGGGATGACTAGTCGGGGGACAGACCCCGGAGGCGACGGGATGGCCACTCGGGGACCAGGCTCAATAGACGGCAGGACGACCGCTTGGGGACCAGGCTAACAGAGGCGGCGGGGCGGCTGCTCGGAGGTCAGGCTTTGGAGGCGGCGTGACGGCTGCTTGGGGGACAGACAAGCAACACGTGTGGCAAATTGATAGGCTGACGGATAATGCAGGGGGAGTGCCAGTGTACTGGTGGGAACAATTGTAAGGTGCTGATTGGAGGATGAGCAGAGAGGTGTGAGCAGGAGGGAGGGGGTTAAGAGGGGCAGGCAGAGTCCATGACAGGAGGGGTGTTAGCAGGAGGAAGGGGGATAAGAGAAGTGGACAGGATTCATGACAAATATAAAATAATGTAACGTAATAAAAAAAGGTTTCCGAAGGGCAGTTGTCGTCTGTGATTTAAACAAGAGAAAATAGTGTAATCACTTTGTAATGTTATAAAGTATTTTGTTAAAAAGTACAAACGTGTAAAATGTGACAATAGACCTTCTATGGAAGCTCTGGAGTTGTTATTAAAAATATATAATTATTATGTGCTCTAATAAAAAAATAAATAAAGCATTAACCTTCCCCAAAACCATGTTTAACTAGTTTTTTTTTAGCTTTTGGTCTTCATCTGTGTATATCTTATACTGTGTTTGTTGTGTTTGTCTGTGTCTGTCTTGCACTGTTTGGTGAAGCCGCAGCCCTTATTTCATATTCAACATGTACCTGCACATGGTTTTTCATGACAATACGTTGAATTGAGTTGAAGTGAACTGAACTGAAAACGAGGCTTGGCAAACAATGACCTTATCTGAGCATCAACAGGAACGTCTATGAAGGATGATGCTGATCCTTCTTCTGACACACCGGTCCCACAAGACAGATATTGTAGCTGTTCACGCTCTACTGACACAACATGTGCTGTAATATTTATGTAATACAATAGGGGGCGATGTAGAGTGGGGGAAAAGCCTTTGACCTTCTGTACACTTGTAACCCCTTCTTCACTGGCGGGCAACGCCAAGCACATTTGAACAAGACAACATCCTAATGCTACCAGTTACTAAATTGTTACAAGCAAATCCAATGCCGCAACAGGATCCTGAGTTCTCAGCGGTGGAATGTTGAGCTGGCCGAACCTCCTGTGCACTAGTAGGCTAGTGCCACTAATGACAATAATAGTGACAAATGATAATAGAAATATTTAACCAGGATATTTATCAGTGTAGTAGCGCGGTGCCTCCACTGAGAAAATACTACACTTACCTAAGGCTAGTGAATGGTGTATCTTCCCAGAATTTAAACAAACCTATGGTTAAGGCAGATCGTGTAACCCTGCTGTGTACTGAAATACCGTACACGCTTATTACCAGCACTCCAAAAGTAAATGAGCTGCCAATACACCCAAAATATAATTAATAATAATAGGATTTATTGGATAATAATGAGAGAGAGAGAGCGAGAGAAAGAGAGAGAGAGAGAGAGAGAGAGGGAGAGAGAGAGATAACAAAACAGAGTACCACACGAGGGTGGTACTGTTGATCAACTAAACATTAATTAAAATTTCACAGGGTGTGACAACCATTCACAATACACAGAAAGAAAGTATCAAAAGAATACAAAATACCCAGCACTTTCTGTTGGGGCCCGTTGGTGCACATTAAACCAGTTCTCTAAGCGCAGGGCAAGGCAGACACCCTACGATGCCCAGGCGACGAGACAAAAGTGCGTGGGTGTGTGTGTATAAGGGCTCTGTCCAGGTTACTCACGACCCAATACTCCCACGACCAGGAGGCTGTGTGTAGCTCATAGGATGGTCGGCGCTGTGCTTGCCGTCGGCTCTCCGGCAGGGCCTCCGATGGTCGGCGCTGTGCTTGCCGTCGGCTCTCCGGCAGGGCCTTCGTCCGCAAGATGGCCACAGGTCGCAACGTTCCGAAAACCCCGGCGAAGACAATGGTCCTCCGGTGGGAAACGAAGCAATCCGACCCGAAACAAACCCCACCAGCAAGCACCCGACCGTGAGCCACTCGCAACCCTCGGGTCCTCAAATGCGGCCAGTACACGGCTGTGTATAAAGTCTCCGCGAAACGAGCACTCAAACGGGGCCGCAGAGAGAGAGATAAAAAATTGTGACCTCTCTCCTTGGAGTCCGGCTCCGTCTCCCAGCTCCCCCTTTTTTTCCGAGGAGATCGACCGTTGCGACCCCGCGATTTCGCGGGCAGAACACTCCACATCATATCATTGGCCGATAACAAAAATTCAAATAACAAATACATCCCATTGGTCCACATGTTTGGAAACCACACCCACACAGGAAATGTTTAAGACACAAAGCATGCTGGTAAATGAAGTAAATATTTTTTTTAAAGGTCCTTACACACTAAACAAGCTGTGTTCAGGCTCTGTGGACAAACTAATGCGGCCATTTTAAGCAGAATGTGAAGGGCCTCATCAGTTACTTTATGACAGTCTACATAAGGTACTGTATGACAGTCTACATAAGCCATGATGAGCAAAAGGTCCTCTGCAACACTTATGGATGCATTGTCATATAATAGTTTATTTGTTATTGTTGTGTCCTTCGATGCTCCCTTGACCTGGTCCCCTCTCCTCTTCTTCAGTCTATAGCACCTGAGCTCCTTCCCTTTCTAACCCACCTCATCAACACCTCCCTCCAGGCAGGATGCTCTCCATCTGCCTTCAAGACTGCTAGAGTCACCCCGCTTCTCAAGAAACAATTACTTAACCCCTCTGATGTCAAAAACTACATACCGGTTTCCATTCTAACCTTTCTATCCAGAACTTTCAAACCTGCTGTCTTTAACCAACTTTCTTTGTGCCTCCACCAGAACAACCTCCTGAACCCCAACCAGTCTGGGTTAAAGGTGGGTCACTCGACAGAGACGGTCCTCCTTGCCATGACAGAATCGCTGCACTCTGCGTGAGGAAACTCTCTCTCCTCTGTCCCGATACTCCTGGACCTGTCAGCTGTGCTCGACACAGTGAACCACCAGATCATCCTCTCTACCCTCGAGGGGCTGGGTGTCACAAGCTCTGCACGCTCAATGTTTGCATCCTACCTGACGGGTCGCTCCTACCAGGTGACATGGAGGGGATCTGGGTCGGAGCCTCGCAGACTGACTACAAGCGTTCCACAGGGTTCGGTTCTGGGTGATCTCCTTCTCTCCCTGTACACGAAATCCCTGGGTTCTGTTACTCACTCGCGTGACTTCTCTTACCATTGTTATGCCAATGACACCCAGTTGATCCTGTCCTTTTCACCCTCTGACACACAAATAGAGATACGCATTGCTGCGTGCTTGACTGATATCTCGGAGTGGATGGCGACACACCACTTGAAGCTCAATCTGGACAAGACAGAGCTGATGTGCCTCGCGGGGAAAGGTTGCTCGCACGGAGACCTGGCCATCGCCATTTACGGTGCTCATCCAGGCTCTGGTCATCTCCCGGCTGGACTACAGCAAATCCCTCCTTGCTGGCGCCCTGGCGTCGGCCATCAGACCTGTGGAGCTTGTTCAGAAAGCTGCAGCTCATCTGGTGTTCAACCGCCCTAAGTTCTCCCACACAATTCCCCTTCTTATGTCTCTACACTGGCTCCCAGTAGCTGCTCGCATCCAGTTTAAGACTCTAGTGCTAGCCTATACTGCAGTGAAAGGCACCGCTCCTTTCTATCTCCAGGCCATGGTCAAGCCCTACACCCCCGCCCGACCACTTCGCTCTGCTGCCTCGGGACGCCTGGTTGCCCCATTGCTCAGAGGCCCCTGCTGCCGATCTACCCGGTCACGGCTCTTTTCTGTCCTGGCTCCACAGTGGTGGAATGATCTTCCCACTGATGTCAGGACAGAGGAGTCGCTGCCCATCTTTCGGCGCAGGTTGAAAACTCACCTCTTTAAGAACTACTAACCTACTACTTGTTCTTAGCACTTATTGTATTCACTCATTTACAAAAAACTCTTTCTTGCACTTTAGCACTGCTGTTACTCTTAGATGGTTGTTTAGATGCACTTTGCCTCAACGAGGAGAGTGATAGCACGTTGCTGAGGAACTTATCACCGCGGGCTCGAAAGGGTTGGTGTTGTCGGTTTTAGTATCCCGAGCTGATGCCGAGTTGCTGCCGGTCACCTCACTCACAAAACCTCTAGGTGTGAACATGTTCATCAACTGCCGCAGCTGGTCGGCTACCGTGATGTGTTGTGGACAGTAGATGCCCATGCACGAGCAGGGGGATTCCGGCTCGCATTTGTGATGTCTGCATTTGAAGACCTGAGAGACGACGTGGTACACCTGATCTCTGTTGTCTCTGATGTCCGCGACCTTCGTTAGCCATGGGGAATGGTTCCTGTGACTGGTGATTTGGACCTGTTTTCTCTCACGGAAAGCTATATTGGATAACGCAGTGAGCAACACGTTAGGGCTCACAAAGCCCACTTCGTACACAAGAATCAGATTGGCGCTTTGGCCTCTGCTGGCCTAGAGGGGTGGAGAGATGAGAAAGGTTTAGAGGGAGAAAACATGTATTAACACGTAAAGTGTTTAAGGTAGCGATGTATCAGCAAACGCAGCAACAGCAACAGCGAACTTAGCAGCAGCACCGATGGCAGCAGTAGCAAATACAACAACTCCACCAACATCATCTTCCAGCCTGTTGTCACACTCATTACATGTATACGGATGACCCACAGTCTGTAAGCTACTGCGGAGACCAGGGTTGTTCCTTCGTGTGCCACGGAAGTGTACTCGTATGCAGTGTACACTGTGTGGAACACAGGTGCACTGAAAACTTGTGCCTCATGCTAAGCCTGATGGTCACCCGGCCTCATACGGAAGACGGCTGCCCGGCCAAAAGGTTGGCGCCGGGCAGCCAGGACTTTGAGCTGGAGTGCCGCGGGCCCGAAGATAGACCCAGTGTGGTATGTCAGAGCAGGGGTTACAGTGGTAGTAGGCGAAAGAGGTGGTGACCGCGGCAGTGGAGGACCCGAGCACTCTAAGGAGGGTATGCGCAAGAAAAGCATCAATACGCTCACGGGCGTATTCGATAACATCCTCACTAAAGAATTCCATCGTGCTTATCCCAACCCTTCCCAGGGAGCTGGTAACAGCAACTGGATGACAAAGAGTTTAAGGCTCTTGAAGAAGCTAAAAAGGCGGCACCGGTGTTGTAAATCGGGCTCAGCGAGAGCCGTCAGGATCACTGTGGAGAATACTTTGACGGGTATGAATATTGTGGTTACAGCGCCCCGAGCTGCCTCCCCGGCACGTTCAAGCCACTCCCCCAGCTCGGACGTGCCGGAAACATTCGAGCGCTCGGCTCGCGCTCTGAGGAGACCAGCGCTGCACTGCACCAGGTTTTGCCATCATCCATCAGGCACACCTGCGGCAATCAGGCAGCCCTCTACCAGAAGTTTCCCAGAACACCACTCCATGCTTCGACGTACTGAACCCTGTGACTCTCCCTCCGCAACTCTACCTGGACCCCTCCTTTCGGACTTGACTTCCTGGATCTCGGACCCGGACTTCCTCGGACAACCCCTTTTGGATCACGGACTGGACTTGCTTGCCAGGTGCACGCACGTTATTCAACACCTCCTGGTCATTTACATACCGCACCACACATAGGCTAAAAACACTCACACATAGTTATACACGCAAACCACG
The DNA here is from genome assembly GCF_029633865.1 of Lampris incognitus. Classification (NCBI taxonomy): domain Eukaryota; kingdom Metazoa; phylum Chordata; class Actinopteri; order Lampriformes; family Lampridae; genus Lampris; species Lampris incognitus. The sequence goes on from NW_026611089.1 coordinate 81,594, forward strand.
GGACACCACACATAGTTTATTCACACATCCCACTAACAGAACGCCTTTTTCACCATACATTTCCCTCCCACAATAACACCCCCCTTTGTAGATTTTGAAGTCATCTCGTGTCTGTCTGTCTTGGGTTTCGCCACACGGGTCAGGTTCTGGTGCGCGAGCATAACAGAATGTCGAAGCCATTATGGACCCAGGCAAACCCAAGGAGCAGATGGTCCCTGTGACGCCCCAGAGCCCCGTCCCCCTAGAGGCAGTAGTAAGAAGTCACAGTTGCCAACTTGCCTCTCTCCGCTCAGAGCTTACTACTGCCTTCACCCGTGTCACCGGAGAGATCTGCGATCTTTAGTCCGGCTCCCAGGCCGCGACGAGCGCGTTAGATGCCCTCACCGCGCAGATCGCTGCACTCTCCACAGCGGTCTCCAGGATGAGCGACCACCCTGCCCTGGCCCCGGTCCCTGCCCCCAGCTTGGCCTCCGGTTTCCCCGTTCCTGGTCCCGACGTTCCCCCTCCTCCGAGTCAACCCCCACTGGACCCCCGGTGCGAGCCTAACCTTCCCGGCCCCAAGGCCTTCGGTGGGGAGTTCGAGCTGTGCAGGGGTTTCCTTGGTCAGTGTGAGCTCCTGTTCAAACACCAGGCAGCCAGGTATAGGACAGGAGAGACCAAAGTAGCCCTTGTCATGTCCCTCCTTACCGGCAAAGCCCTCAGCTGGGCCATAGCAGCGGTAGGCCATACCGAGCAGCTCGCCTCGGACTATGGTGCCTTCCGCCGCGAGTTCAATCTGGTGTTCGACCACCCAGCTGACGGGCAGGATGCTGCCGGCCGCCTCCATTCCATCCAACAGGGAGCCAGGTCGGCAGCAGATTATACCTTGGAGGTATGGATACTCGCGGCAGACAGTGAGTGGGCTCTCCCCACCCTCACACTCCCCCTCGCAACCCTGGGTGGCTTCCGGATCCAGGCCGGAGGAGGAGCCCATGCAGTTGGGTCGGTCACGGCTCCTGCTGGAGGTTAGGGAGCAGAGGATGCGTGGCCACCTCTGCCTCTACTGCGGGAGGTCGGGCCACTACATCAAGGCCTGCCCGACTCGCCCAAAAAGACCCGGCTCACTAGTGAGGGGCGTCCTAGTGAGCCTGACGACCCTTCCTCAGCCCCAGCCCAAGACGGAGCACAACCACCTTTTTCCGGTCACTCTCACCTGGGGTAACGACTCACTGTCTGTTGGTGCACTCCTGGATTCGGGGGCGGACGAGTGTTTGATGGACATCTCGCTGGCCCGGCAGGCCGGCGTTCCACTCGTCCCCCTAGACACGGGAAGCTATCCGTTTCTTGGTTTTGCACGCCCCCACAGCGCCCCTGGTGTTAGGAAGACCGTGGTTGGAACGGCACGATCCCTACATCTCTTGGTCTACTGGGCGGATTTTGGGTTGGAGCGTCATGCCAACTGCCTTCGCTCCGCCCACTCCCCGTCCAGCGGCCTCAGACCCGTGCCTCCTCCCACGGGTCTTACTGGTGTTCCTTCCATTTATCACGATTTAGCCCCTGTATTTAGTAAAGACAGTGCACTTTCCCTCCCCCCTCACCGTCCCTATGATTGTGCCATAGATCTCTTTCCCGGGGCCGCCCTTCCCACCGGTCGGTTGTATAAACTCTCCATCCCGGAGAAGGAGGCTATGCGCAATTAAATCACAGAGTCCCTGGCCTCAGGAATCATAAGGCCCTCGTCTTCCCCGGTGGCAGCTGGCTTCTTTTTTGTGGCAAAGAAGGAGGGCAGCCTGAGGCCTTGCATAGATTACCGAATGCTAAATAACATCACGGTGAAAAATAAATATCCACTCCCCCTTATGAGTTCCACGTTCGAGCCATTCACTCACGCCACGGTGTTCACGAAGCTGGACCTGTGCAGCGCGTACCACCTGGTGCGCATCCGGGAAGGGGATGAATGGAAGACGGCCTTCAACACCCACCTAGGGCATTTCGAGTACCTCGTTATGCCCTTCGGCCTCACCAACGCCCCGGCCGTCTTCCAGGCGTGGGTCAACGACGTGCTCCGGGACATGCTGAACACGTTCGCGGTGGTGTACGTGGATGACATCCTCGTGTTCTCCAGGACTGAGGAGGAACACCACCAGCATGTCCGCCTGGTCCTCCAACGGCTGCTGGAGAACAGGCTCTTCGTGAAAGCCGAGAAGTGCTTGTTCCACTCCGCCTCCGTGGAGTTCCTTGGCCACATCGTGGAGAAGGGGCTCGTCCGCACTGACCCCAGGAAGACCCAAGCAGTGGAGGAGTGGGCACGGCCCACTAACAGGACGCAACTCCAGCGCTTCCTGGGGTTTGCAAACTTCTACCGGCGCCTCATCAGGGGGTTCAGCCATGTGGCCGCCCCCCTCACTGCACTCACCTCCAACCTCCGCCCCTTCTCCTGGACCTCAGAGGCAGAAGCCGCCTTCTTGGCCCTGAAGAGGCTGTTCACAACGGCTCCGGTGCTCGCCCACCCGGACCCGTGACGGCAGTTCATCGTGGAGGTGGACGCATCGGACACGGGCATCGGAGCCGTCCTCTCCCAGCGGTCGGAGGAGGACCAGAAGATCCACCCGTGCGCCTTCTTCTCCCGGCGTTTCAGTCCTGCGGAGAAGAATTACGACATCGGCAACAGGGAGTTGCTGGCCGTCCATGCCGCCCTAGAGGAGTGGAGACACTGGCTGGAGGGAGCAGGGCAGCCGTTCATCATATGGTCCGATCACAAGAACCTGACCTACGTGCGGACGGCTAAGAGGCTCAACCCCAGGCAGGCACGCTGGGCTCTCTTCTTCAGCCGGTTCGACTTCACCCTCACCTACCGCCCGGGCACCAAGAACGTCAGGGCAGACGCCCTCTCCCTTCTGTTTCCCGAGGGGTCCCCTGAAGCCCCAGACACCATCCTTCCCCCGGCCCGGGTGGTGGGTGTCGTCACCTGGGCCATCGAATCGGTGGTGAGAAGGGCCCAGCGCGCCCAGCCCGACCCAGGCAATGGACCCCGGAACCGGCTATTTGTGCCTCCCTCTGTCCGGCCCCAGGTGCTGGAGTGGGGCCACTCCAGCCATCTTGCCTGCCACCCCGGTGTCTACCGAACGGCGGCCTTCATCCGCAGGGGTTTCTGGTGGCCCATCATGGAGGCAGACACCAGAGAGTTCGTGGCAGCCTGCACCACCTGCGCCCGCAGCAAGGCTCTCCATCGCCCTCCAGCAGGTCTCCTGCGCCCCCTTCCTGTCCCCGGCCGACCTTGGTCCCACATTGCCTTGGACTTTGTAACTGGCCTCCCCGTGTCCCAAGGCAATGACACCATCCTGACCATTGTCGACCGGTTTTCCAAGGTCGTCCACTTTGTTGCCCTCACCAAACTCCCCTCTGCAGCCGAGACGGCGGACCTTCTCGGCTCCCACGTCGTCCGACCCCATGGGATTCCCCTGGACATTGTATCTGACCGTGGTCCCCAGTTCACTTCGAAGGTATGGCAGGCCTTCTGTAAGGGAATTGGGGCCACGGTCAACCTCTCCTCCGGGTATCACCCCCAGATCAATGGGCAGGCAGAGCGGGCCAATCAAGCCCTGGAGGCGGCTTTGCGTTGCGTTACCACCAGCAACCCCGCCTCCTGGAGCAAGTACCTGCCCTGGGTGGAGTACTCGCTCAACTCCATGGAGAGTTCGGCTACCGGTTTGTCCCCCTTCGAGTGTTCCCTTGGCTATAAACCCCCTCTGTTCCCCTATCAGGAGTTGGAGGTGGCGGTCCCGTCCACGATGGCCCATCTCCGCCAATGTCGGCGCGTTTGGAAGACCGCCCGGGCCGCTATGTTGCGAGCTACAGAGCGGACCCAGCGCAGTGCCAACCGGCGGAGAGTGCCGGCCCCAGCTTATCGACCTGGCCAGAAGGTATGGCTCCTGGCCCGGGACCTGCCCTTCCCTACCCTCAACCGGAAGCTGGCTCCCCGCTAAGTCGGTCCCTACACCATCGACCGCATCGTTAACCCTTCGGCGGTGCGTCTCCATCTCCCTACTTCACTCAAGATCCATCCCGTCTTCCATGTCTCGTGCCTCAAACCGGTAGCCACCAGCCCCCTGTCTCCCCCCCGTCCAAGCTGCTCCACCCCCCAGGGTCCTCGACGGTGGTGACATGGTCTGGGATGTCGACCAGCTGCTCGCCGTACGCCGCCGGGGGCGTGGGTACCAATACCTGGTGGACTGGATTGGCTATGGGCCCGAGGACCGCAGCTGGGTTCCCCGGTCCTACCTGGCCTACCCCTCACTCCTGGAGGAGTTCTATCGGGCCCACCCCAACGCCATCGGACGGTCGCCCGGTATCTCCCGTAGGAGGGGGGTTCCTGTTGTGGTTACACCGCACCGAGCTGCCTCCCCGGCACGTTCAAGCCACTCCCCCAGCTCGGACGTGCCGGAAACATCCGAGCGCTCGGCTCGCGCTCTGAGGAGACGAGCGCTGCACTGCAACAGGTGTTTGCCATCATCCATCAGGCACACCTGTGGCAATCAGGCAGCCTTCTACAAGAAGCCTCCCAGAACGTCTCTCTGTGCTTCGACGTACTGAATCCTGCGGTAAAGTTCTGACAAGCCCTCCAGCGTTCCTTGCATTCTGTTTATTCCCCAGTGTCTTATCTTCGTGTCTCTGTTTCCTCCCAAGATTCTCTCTCCGCGATTTCCACGGCTCCCCGCGTCTCCCTCGTCCCCAGCGACCTTCACGTTTTCTCCCCGGACCTCTCCTGCGATCTCCCCCCTTGTCCCTCTATCTGGACCCCTCCTTTCGGACTCGACTTCTCGGATCTCGGACCTGGACTTTCTCGGACAACCCCTCTTGGATCACGGACTGGACTTTCTTGCCGGGTGCACGCACATTTTTTCAACACCTCCTGGTCATTTACATACCGCACCACACATAGGCTAAAAACACTCACACATAGTTATACACGCAAACCACGGGACACCACACATAGTTTATTCACACATCCCACTAACAGAACGCCTTTTTTCACCATACATTTCCCTCCCACAATAACACCCCCCTTTGTAGATTTTGAAGTCATCTCGTGTCTGTCTGTCTTGGGTTTCGCCACACGGGTCAGGTTCTGGTGCGCGAGCGTAACGCTTTTGGTCTTTGCTTTACCATTACTGCGATCCTCGCAAAGATTCCGTCAAATCCAATTATTTCCCTGGTTGGGCCAAAGTGTCCCTGTTGCACTCGATCAATGCCGAGCTACGTTTCTACACCAAAGCTAATACGCTCAGCAGATACTCGAACAATTTGTTGTCAGCACCGACACTGACGGTCATGTTTACAGTCACGCACACACCTGCCTGATGAGGTAAAATATAACACTAATAACGGTGCACGTTCTCACGCAGTCAACAGATTGCCCCCGGACATCAATTCGGAGTCTCTGAGGCAGCAGCAGCTGCAGCCATCACACGAGAGGACGATGAGAACCATTGTCGATTTTCCCTGCATGGCTGCTGTCATGTTGAAAACATTGCCTCCCGGTACTCGGGGGGCGTGGGCGACCGACCCCCGGGACACGGCCGTCGCGCTGGCTTGCTGTTTTCCCAGGACAGCAACGACTCGAAATCTCATACCCGAACTGCTCGACTGATCCCTCAGCAAGCTGTGGCTTGACTTTGTCAACAACATGAGGTAATGTGAACCTCTCTTCTCAGCGCTCGCCCTGCCGGTGTGGGTGATGCCGGGTTATCTCCTGGAGACGCTAGTGGCAGGCTGGGATGCCGTAGATCTCGTTGTGGTAGAAGGATTGCTGACGGTTGCACACGGAAGACATAAAGATATCGCCTCTCGATTTCTGGCACCTCATAGAGCCTCTCGAGATACTCAACAAGATACTGCTGCTGGCCCAGGGAGAGCGCGAGGCGATAGAGCAAACGCTGCGCCGTGGCCTGCTGCCTTGTTTCTCGGGGCATGGTGACAGCCTGGTCGACCACATGATCAGCGCCACCCTGGCTGCGGCTTTCACAGCCAACGGCAGGTGCGTGCTGCTCAAACAGGCCGATGGTGAGGAGGTGACCATCACTTTGGCTGGGCTCAATTACTACACCGCCTGGTATCTGCTGGATTATGTGAGTGCGACACAGATGTCTCCTGCCGTCAAGTTGATTATAGCGGGCAAGAGCAATCAACAGAAACGGGTTGATGTGTGCCAGTTAGGAGCACTGCCCAAAAACGGCAATGATATCGTTTTACTCCGACATGGCAGCACGAGGCTCAAGACGCCTTTTTAAGAAGCTATGTGCGGGCTGCTGTACGAGCCCGCTCTCCGACACCTGTACGCTCTGTTCGCCCATACCATGCTGGCGCAACCCCGTTTGCTAAGTCCCTGGACTACCTTCCCGGGAATGTGAGGTCTGCCCTTCGTTGAAGAGACATGTGGTTTAAACGACAACAAGAAATACAACAAGAACAACGTATAAGCTTTCTGGGGCCTTCGGCCTTGGGCTTAGAATCGAGTATGGACGGAGCTCGGAGAATGAGTGACAGCAGATCGGTGGCGTGAGCGTTTCACAGCAGCAAACCAGCTTTTGACTTGTGGTACGGTTGCGTGGAATTCATGGGCAAAGAAGCAGAGGACGAAGAAGTGTCAACAACAGACCCGACAGACCGTGAGGAGGGGAAGGACAAAGAGGCCACTAAAGCAGAAGCCGTTGAAGATGAGAAACTAACCAACCGTGAGGAGCACGAAGCGAGTCACTGACAGAGGAGCAAAGAGCTCGCCCCCAGATGTACTAGCACCCGTGGCAGCCAAGCAACCTGAATACACTTCGATCCCGATATGTGGCGGACTCGTGTTTGTGGCTCCGTTGTCCACTATGGGTCTCGAGAATTTTGACATTTTGCTGAGCAGAAAAGAATTTGGAACCAAAAATCTGCAGGTACTCTAGTAATAAAAAGTCCTTGCTGGCTTAATTTGCGCAAGACAATGTTAAGCAAGAACAAGCAACCAGTCAGGATTAATGATGATGATGACGATGGTGATCTGGGATACTACAGCCTCGTAGAGGCCCTGTCGGTGCTCCTCTCAAGCTATGGTGATTTCGAATCGCATGAGCCTTAGTCTCCCTCAGCCCTTGCGGTGATAGTGCACCGGGGGCTGAGCACTGTCACCCTAAACCAGAAAGCTGACAGATTGTTGAGCGCCTGCAACGATAGGACCAAACTCACGGGTGCTTGTTGCACCGAGGATCAGCTGGTGCCTGTGGTGGCTTTGGCGGCAGGCTTGTTTGAAGTCAACCTCAGGGTGACTCTGGAACACAAGACTTATGTCATTATCAACCCGAAATACAGCAACCAGAAAAGCAGCATTGTGGCCTGTCGAAATAGAAAGTGGCAGGTGTGTTACGTTTCCCGGATGAAGACCAGAGTGTTGTGGTTACACCGCCCCGAGCTGCCTCCCCGGCACGTTCAAGCCACTCTCCCAGCTCGGACGTGTCGGAAACATTCGAGCGCTTGGCTCGCGCTCTGAGGAGACTAGCGCTGCACTGCACCAGGTGTTTGCCATCATCCATCAGGCACACCTGCGGCAATCAGGCAGCCCTCTACAAGAAGTCTCCCAGAACACCACTCCGGGCTTCGACGTACTGAACCCTGCGGTAAAGCTCTGACAAGCCCTCCAGCGGCGTTCCTTGCCCTCTTGCAATTCCGTTTATTCCCCAGTGTCTAATATTCAATGTTTCTCTTTTTCCTCCCAAGACTCTCCCTCCGCGACTTAAACGGCTCCCCGCGTCTCCCTCGTCCCCAGCGACCTTCACGTTTTTCCCCGGACCTCTCCAGCGATCTCCCCCCGTGTCTCTCTACCTGGACCCCTCCTTTCGGACTTGACTTCCTGGATCTCGGACCCGGACTTCCTCTGACAACCCCTTTTTGGATCACGGACTGGACTTGCTTGCCAGGTGCACGCACATTATTTAACACCTCCTTGTCATTTACATACCGCACCACACATAGGCTAAAAACACTCAAACATTGTTATATACGCAAACCACTGGACACCATACATAGTTTAATCACTCATCCCACTAACATAACGTTTTTGCACCATATATTCCCCCCACTCTATTCCACTTATTATCTAGTGGCAGTATTTGTTATCTCCCTTCCTTGTTATTCCCCTCCCCCAATAAAACCGCCTTTTGGATTTTGAACTGTCATCCTGTGTCTGTCTGTCTTGGGTTTCGCCACACGGGTCGGGTTCTGGTGCGTGAGAATAATAGAACGTCGGAGCCATTATGGACCAAGGCAAACCCAAGGGGCAGACGGTCCCTGTGACACCCCCGGCCCCTAAGCCCCAGAGCCCCGTCCCCCTAGAGGCAGTAGTAAGAAGTCACAGTAGCCAACTTGCCCCTCTCCACTCAGAGTTTACTACTGCCTTCACTCAGGTCACTGTAGAGATCAGTGATCTTCAGTCCAGCTCCCAGGCCGCGACGAGCACGTTAGACGCCCTCTCCGCGCAGATCGCTGCACTCACAACAGCGGTCTCCAGGATGAGCGACCACCCTGCCCTGACCCCGGTCCCTGCCCCCAGCTCGGCCTCCGGATTCCCCGTTCCTGGTCCCGACGTTCCTCCTCCTCCGAGTCAACCCCACTGGACCCCCGGTTCGAGCCTAACCTTCCCTGCCCCAAGGCCTTCGGTGGGGAGTTCGAGCTGTGCAGGGGATTCTTTGGTCAGTGTGAGCTCCTGTTCAAACACCAGGCAGCCAGGTATAGGACAGGAGAGACTAAGGTAGGCCTTGTTATGGCCCTCCTCACCGGCAAAGCCCTCAGCTGGGCCATAGCGGCGGTTGGCCATACCGAGCAGCTCGCCTCGGACTATGGTGCCTTCCGCCGCGAGTTCCGTCTGGTGTTCTACCACCCAGCTGACGGGCAGGACGCTGGCGGCCGCCTCCATTCCATCCAACAGGGAGCCAGGTCGGTGGCAGATTATTCCTTGGAAGTAAGGATACTCGCGGCAGACAGTGAGTGGGATGACACTGCTCTCAAGAGCCCGTACAGGAGGGGGCTGAGCGACCCCATCAAAGACCTCATCGTTCGGGACCGCCCTTGCCTCCTTCAATGAGCTTGTCACCCTCGCCCTCCTGATGGACGAACGGCTGCGGGAGCGGCGCCAGGAACGCGCCCCGCGCACTGGGCCCTCCCATACACCAACCTCCGTCCTTTCTACCGGTGCCTTCCCTGGGTCCGCGTCCCGCGGGCTCTCTCCACCCTCAAACTCTCCCTCGCAACCCTGGGTGGCTTCTGGATCCAGGCCGGAGGAGGAGCCCATGCAGTTGGGTCGGTCACGGCTCCTGCTGGAGGTTAGGGAGCAGAGGATGTGTGACCACCTCTGCCTCTACTGCGAGAGGTCGGGCAACTAAATCAAGGCCTGCCCGACTCGCCCAAAAGACCCGGCTCACTAGCGAGGGGTGTGCTAGTGAGCCTGACGACCCTTCCTCAGCCCCAGCCCAAGAAGGAGCACAACCAGCTGTTTCCTTTCACTCTCACCTGGGGTAACGACTCACTGTCTATTGGTGCACTCCTGGATTCGGGGGCGGACGAGTGTTTGATGGACATCTCGCTGACCCGGCAGGCCATTGTCCCACTCGTCACCCTAGACACACCCCTCACAGCCCAAGCCCTAGATGGTCGTTCACTTGGTAAGATCACACACAATACTGCTTCCCTCACCCTCACTCTTTCGGGTAATCACGTGGAGACTATGCGTTTTTTGGTTTTGCACACCCCCACTGCGCCCCTGGTGTTAGGAAGACCGTGGTTGGAACGGCACGATCCCCACATCCCTTGGTCTACTGGGCGGATTTTGGGTTGGAGCATTGCGTGTCATGCCAACTGCCTTCGCTCCGCCCACTCCCCGTCCAGCAGCCTCAGACCCGTGCGTCCTCCCATGGATCTCAATGGTGTTCCTCCCATTTATCACGATTTAGCCCCTGTAAGTAAGGACAGTGCACTTTCCCTCCCCCCTAACCGTCCCTATGATTGCGCCATGGATCTCCTTCCCGGGGCCGCCCTTCCCACCGGTCGGTTGTATAACCTCTCCGTCTTGGAGAAGGAGTCTATGTGCAATTAAATCACAGAGTCCCTGGCCTCAGGAATCATAAGGCCCCCGTCTTCCCCGGTGGCAGCGGGCTTCTTTTTTGTGGCAAAGAAGGAGGGCAGCCTGAGGCCTTGCATAGATTATCGAATGTTAAATGATATCACGGTTAAAAATAAATATCCGCTCTTGCTTATGAGTTCCACGTTCGAGCCACTCACTCACGCCACAGTGTTCACCAAGCTGGACCTGCACAGCGCGTACCATCTGGTGCGCATCCGGGAAGGGGATGAATAGAAGACGGCCTTCAACACCCACCTAGGGCATTTCGAGTACCTCGTTATGCCCCTCGGCCTCACCAACGCCCCGGCCGTCTTCCAGGCGTTGGTCAACGACGTGCTCCGGGCCATGCTGAACACGTTCGTGGTGGTGTACCTGGATGACATCTTCGTGTTCTCCAGGACTGAGGAGGAACACCACCAGCATGTCCGCCTGGTCCTCCAACGGCTGCTTGAGGACAGGTTCTTCATGAAGTCCGAGAAGTGTGTGTTCCACTCCACCTCCATGGAGTTCCTTGGCCACATCGTAGAGAAGGGGCTCGTCCGCACCGACCCCAGGAAGACCCGAGCAGTGGAGGAGTGGGCACGGCCCACCAACAGGACGCAACTACAGCGCTTCTTGGGGTTTGCACATTTTTACCGGCGCTTCATCAGGGGGTTCAGCCGTGTGGCCGCCCCCCTCGCTCCACTCACGTCCACCCTCCGCCCCTTCTCCTGGATCTCGGAGGCGGAGGCCGCGTTCTTGGCCCTGAAGAGGCTGTTCACAACGGCTCCGGTGCTCGCCCACCCGGACCCGTCCAGGCAGTTCATTGTGGAGGTGGACGCATCGGACGTGTACATCGGAGCCGTCCTCTCCCAGCAGTCGGAGGAGGACCAGAAGATCCACCCGTGCACCTTCTTCTCCCGGCGTTTCAGTCCTGCGGAGAAAAACTACGACATCGGCAACAGGGAGTTCTGGCTGTCCACGCCGCCCTAGGGAAGTGGAGACACTGGCTGAAGGGAGCAGGGCAACCCTTCATCGTATGGTCCAATCACAAGAACCTGACCTATGTGCTGATGGCTAAGAGGCTCAACCCCAAGCAGGCGCGCTGGGCTCTCTTCTTCAGCCGGTTCTACTTCACCCTCACCTACCGCCCGCGCCCCAAAAACGTCAGGGCAGACGCCCTCTCCCGTCTTTTTCCAGAGGGGTCCCCTGACGCCCCAGACACCATCCTTCCCCCGGCCCGGGTGGTGGGTGTCGTCACCTGGGCCATCGAATCGGTGGTGAGAAGGGCCCAACGCACCCAGCCCGACACAGGCAATGGACCCCGGAACCGGCTATTTGTGCCTCCCTCTGTCCAGCCCCAGGTGCTGGAGTGGGGCCGCTCCAGCCGTTTTGCCTGCCACCCCGGTGTCCACCGAACGGCGGCCTTCATCCGCAGGGGTTTCTGGTGGCCCACCATGGTGGCAGACACCAGGAAGTTCGTGGCTGCCTGCACCACCTGCGCCCGCAGCAAAGCTATCCATCGCCCTCCAGCAGGTCTCCTGCGCCCCCTTCCTGCCCCCGGCCGACTTTGGTCCCACATTGCCTTGGACTTTGTAACTGGCCTCCACGTGTCCCAAGGCAATGACACCATTCTGACCATTGTCGACAAGTTTTCCAAGGCCGTCCACTTTTTTACCCTCACCAAACTCCCCTCTGCAGCCGAGACAGCGGACCTTCTCGTCTCCCATGTCGTCCGACCCCATGGGATTCCCTTGGCCATTGTCTCGGACCGTGGTCCCCAGTTCACTTCTAAGGTGTGGCAAGCCTTCTGTAAGGGGATTGGGGCCACGGTCAGCCTCTCCTCCGGGTATCACCCCCAGACCAATGGGCAGGCAGAGCGGGCCAATCAAGCCCTGGAGGCGGCTTTGCGTTGCGTTACCACCAGCAACCCCGCCTCCTGGAGCAAGTACCTGCCCTGGGTGGAGTACTCGCTCAACTCCATGGAGAGTTCGGCTACCGGTTTGTCCCCCTTCGAGTGTTTTCTTGGTTATCAACCACCTCTGTTCCCCCGTTAGGAGTTGAAGGTGGCGGTCCCGTCCACGAGGGCCCATCTCCGCCGATGTCGGTGCGTTTGGAAGACCGCTCGGGCCACTATGTTGCGAGCTACAGAGCGCCCTGGCGCAGCGCCAACTGGCTGAGAATGCCGGCACCAGCCTATCGACCTGGCCACAGGGTAAGGCTCCCGGCCCAGGACCTGCCCCTCCCTACCCTCAACCGGAAGCTGGCTCCCCGCTACGTCGGTCCCTACGGTTATGTCTGCACACATCGACAGTGCTGCATTTGATTTGGTGCTGTTCTATTGTGCTGGGATCGATTGGTGATGCCTGCGGGCTCTGGGTTGTTTGATCGGGTCTGCCTGTGATGCTGTGTCAGTCTAAATAAAGAATGCAACGTAGCGGTTGTGTCGAGCGACAGCGCTGTGTCCTGACGTGATTTCTAAATACAATATTGGTGACGAGGATGGCTGATATCCCTCTCCCACCACCTGCCCCCCTTCCTGGCGTTACCTGGCGAGCCTCCGGTACCATGGACTCGCTGGCTACATAGTTTTGAAAATTACATCATCGCCTCAGGGCTCGACGACGTGAGCCAGGCTAGGAAGACGGCTCTGTTGCTACACTGCTTGGGAGCAGAGGGTCATCGTGTGCTCAGGACTCTGGGGAACGTCACAAACTTTGACGAAGCTGTGGGACTTATGAGCACCTGTTTCGCTGCTCCACAGAGTGCCCTCCTTCGGCGATTTATATTCCGTCAGCGACACCAACTGCCTGTTGAGTCTGTGCGGCAGTACGTAGCTAATTTGCGAGGGCTAGCTAGCTAATGCAAGTTTGGCGCGCTTCAGGACGAGATGGTTCGCGACCAGCTATTCGAACACACCAACAACGCAAAGGTGCGTGAGACTCTCCTTGTTGTGGTTACACCGCCCCGAGCTGCCTCCCCGGCACGTTCAAGCCACTCCCCCAGCTTTGACGTGCCGCAAACATCCGAGCGCTCGGCTCACGCTCTGAGACGAGCGCTGCACTGCACCAGGTGTTTGCCATCATCCATCAGGCACACCTGTGGCAACCAGGCAGCCTTCTACAAGAAGCCTCCCAGAACGTCTCTCAGTGCTTCGACGTACTGAATCCTGCGGTAAAGTTCTGACAAGCCCTCCAGCGTTCCTTGCATTCTGTTTATTCCCCAGTGTCTTATCTTCGTGTCTCTGTTTCCTCCCAAGACTCTCCCTCCGCGATTTCCACGGCTCCCCGCGTCTCCCTCATCCCCAGCGACCTTCACGTTTCTCCCCGGACCTCTCCTGCGATCTCCCCCCTTGTCCCTCTACCTGGACCCCTCCTTTCGGACTCGACTTCCCAGATCTCGGACCTGGACTTTCTCGGACAACCCCTCTTGGATCACGGACTGGACTTTCTCGCCAGGTGCACGCACATTTCTTCAACACCTCCTGGTCATTTACATACCGCACCACACATTGGCTAAAAACACTCACACATAGTTATACACGCAAACCACGGGACACCACACATAGTTTATTCACACATCCCACTAACAGAACGCCTTTTTCACCATACATTTCCCTCCCACAATAAAAACCCCCTTTGTAGACTTAGAAGTCATCTCGTGTCTGTCTGTCTTGGGTTTCGCCACACGGGTCAGGTTCTGGTGCGCGAGCATAACAGAACGTCGAAGCCATTATGGACCCAGGCAAACCCAAGGAGCGGACGGTCCCTGTGACGCCCCTGAGCCCCGTCCCCCTAGAGGCAGTAGTAAGAAGTCACAGTTGCCAACTTGCCTCTCTCTGCTCAGAGCTTACTACTGCCTTCACCCGTGTCACCGGAGAGATCAGCGATCTTCAGTCCGGCTCCCAGGCCGCGACGAGCACGTTAGATGCCCTCACCGCGCAGATCGCTGCACTCTCCACAGCGGTCTCCAGGATGAGCGACCACCCTGCCCTGGCCTCGGTCTCTGCCCCCAGCTCGGCCTCCGGTTTCCCCGTTCCTGGTCCCGACGTTCCCCCTCCGAGTCAACCCCCACTGGACCCCCGGTGCGAGCCTAACCTCCCCTGCCCCAAGGCCTTCGGTGGTTAGTTCGAGCTGTGCAGGGGTTTCCTTGGTCAGTGTGAGCTCCTGTTCAAACACCAGCCAGCTAGGTATAGGACAGGAGAGACCAAGGTAGCCCTTGTCATGTCCCTCCTCACCGGCAAAGCCCTCAGCTGGGCCATAGCGGCGGTAGGCCATACCGAGCAGCTCGCCTCGGACTATGGTGCCTTCCACCGCGAGTTCAATCTGGTGTTCGACCACCCAGCTGACGGGCAGGACGCTGCCGGCCGCCTCCATTCCATCCAACAGGGAGCCAGGTCGGTGGCAGAGTATTCCCTGGAGGTAAGGATACTCGCGGCAGACAGTGGGTGGGATGACACTGCGCTCAAGAGCACGTACAGGAGGGGGCTTAGCGAGCCCATCAAAGATCTTATCGTTCGGGACCGCCCTGCCTCCTTCAACGAGCTCGTCACCCTCGCCCTCCAGATGGACGAACGGCTGCGGGAGCGGCGCCAGGAACGCGCCCCGCGCGCTGGCCCCTCCCATAGACCAACCCCCGTCCGTCCTACCGGTGCCTTCCCTGGGTCAGCGTCCCGTGGGCTCTCTCCACCCTCACACTCCACCTCGCAACCCTGGGTGGCTTCTGGATCCAGGCCGGAGGAGGAGCCCATGCAGTTGGGTCGGTCACGGCTCCCGCTGGAAGTTAGGGAGCAGAGGATGCATGGCCACCTCTGCCTCTACTGCGGGAGGTCGGGCCACTATATCAAGGCCTGCCCGACTTGCCCAAAAAGACCCGGCTCACTAGTGAGGGGTGTCCTAGTCAGTCTGACGACCCTTCCTCAGCCCCAGCCCAAGAAGGAGCACAACCACCTCTTTCCGGTCACTCTCACCTGGGGTAACCGCTCACTGTCTGTTGGTGCACTCCTGGATTCGGGGGCGGACGAGTGTTTGATGGACACCTCGCTGGCCCGGCAGGCCGGCATTCCACTCGTCCCCCTAGACACAACCCTCACAGCCCAAGCCCTAGATGGACGTTCACTAGGTAAAATCACACACAGCACTGCTTCCCTCACCCTCACTCTTTCGGGTAATCACGTGGAAGCTATCCGTTTCTTGGTTTTGCACGCCCCCACAGCGCCCCTGGTGTTAGGAAGACCGTGGTTGGAACGGCACGATCCCTACACCTCTTGGTCTACTGGGCGGATTTTGGGTTGGAGCGTTGCGTGTCATGCCAACTGCCTTCGCTCCGCCCACTCCCCGTCCAGCGGCCTCAGACCCGTGCCTCCTCCCACGGATCTCACTGGTGTTCCTTCCATTTATCACGATTTAGCCCCTGTATTTAGTAAAGAAAGTGCACTTTCCCTCCCCCCTCACCGTCCCTATGATTGTGCCATAGATCTCTTTCCCGGGGCCGCCCTTCCCACCGGTCGGTTGTATAACCTCTCCGTCCCAGAGAAGGAGGCTATGCGCAATTATATCACAGAGTCCCTGGCCTCAGGAATCATAAGGCCCTCGTCTTCCCCGGTGGCGGCGGGCTTCTTTTTTGTGGCAAAGAAGGAGGGCAGCCTGAGGCCTTGCATATATTATCGAATGCTAAATAACATCACGGTGAAAAATAAATACCGACTCCCCCTTATGAGTTCCACGTTCGAGCCACTCACTCACGCCACGGTGTTCACGAAGCTGGACCTGCGCAGCGCGTACCACCTGGTGCGCATCCGGGAAGGGGATGAATGGAAGACGGCCTTCAACACCCACCTAGGGCATTTCGAGTACCTCGTTATGCCCTTCGGCCTCACCAACGCCCCGGCCGTCTTCCAGGCATTGGTCAACGACGTGCTCCGGGACATGCTGAACACGTTCGCGGTGGTGTACCTGGATGACATCCTCGTGTTCTCCAGGACTGAGGAGGAACACCACCAGCATGTCCGCCTGGTCCTCCAATGGCTGCTGGAGAACAGGCTCTTCGTGAAAGCCGAGAAGTGCGTGTTCCACTCCGCCTCCGTGGAGTTCCTTGGCCACATCGTGGAGAAGGGGCTCGTCCGCACTGACCCCAGGAAGACCCGAGCGGTGGAGGAGTGGGCACGGCCCACCAACAGGACGCAACTCCAGCGCTTCCTGGGGTTTGCAAACTTCTACCGGCGCTTCATCAGGGGGTTGAGCCGTGTGGCCGCCCCCCTCACTGCACTCACCTCCAACCTCCGCCCTTTCTCCTGGAACTCGGAGGCGGAAGCCGCCTTCTTGGCCCTGAAGAGGCTGTTCACAACGGCCCCGGTGCTCGCCCACCCGGACCCGTGCAGACAGTTCATCGTGGAGGTGGACGCATCGGACACTGGCATCGGAGCCGTCCTCTCCCAGCGGTCGGAGGAGGACCAGAAGATCCACCCGTGCGCCTTCTTCTCCCGGCGTTTCAGTCCTGCGGAGAAGAATTATGACATCGGCAACAGGGAGTTGCTGGCCGTCCACGCCGCCCTAGAGGAGTGGAGACACTGGCTGGAGGGAGCAGGGCAGCCGTTCATCGTATGGTCCGATCACAAAAACCTGACCTACGTGTGGACGGCTAAGAGGCTCAACCCCAGGCAGGCGCGCTGGGCTCTCTTCTTCAGCCGGTTCGACTTCACCCTCACCTACCGCCCGGGCACCAAGAACGTCAGGGCAGACGCCCTCTCCCGTCTGTTTCCCGAGGGGTCCCCTGACGCCCCAGACACCATCCTTCCCCCGGCCCGGGTGGTGGGTGTCGTCACCTGGGCCATCGAATCAGTGGTGAGAAAGGCCCAGCGCGCCCATCCCGACCCATGCAATGGACCCCGGAACCGGCTATTTGTGCCTCCCTCTGTCCGGCCCCAGGTGCTGGAGTGGGGCCACTCCAGCCATCTTGCCTGCCACCCCGGTGTCTACCGAACGGCGGCCTTCATCCGCAGGGGTTTCTGGTGGCCCACCATGGAGGCAGACACCAGAGAGTTCGTGGCAGCCTGCACCACCTGCGCCCGCAGCAAGGCTCTCCATCGCCCTCCAGCGGGTCTCCTGCGCCCCCTTCCTGTCCCCGGCCGACCTTGGTCCCACATTGCCTTGGACTTTGTAACTGGCCTCCCCGTGTCCCAAGGCAATGACACCATCCTGACCATTGTCGACCGGTTTTCCAAGGCCGTCCATTTTGTTGCCCTCACCAAACTCCCCTCTGCAGCCGAGACGGCGGACTTTCTCGTCTCCCCGTCGTCCGACCTCATGGGATTCCCCTGGACATTGTCTCTGACCGTGGTCCCCAGTTCACTTCGAAGGTATGGCAGGCCTTCTGTAAGGGGATTGGGGCCACGGTCAGCCTCTCCTCCGGGTATCACCCCCAGACCAATGGGCAGGCAGAGCGGGCCAATCAAGCCCTGGAGGCGGCTTTGCGTTGCGTTACCACCAGCAACCCCGCCTCCTGGAGCAAGTACCTGCCCTGGGTGGAGTACTCGCTCAACTCCATGGAGAGTTCGGCTACCGGTTTGTCCCCCTTCGAGTGTTCACTGGGCTATCAACCCCCTCTGTTCCCCCATCAGGAGTTGGAGGTAGCGGTCCCGTCCACGAGGGCCCATCTCCGCCGATGCCGGCGCGTTTGGAAGACCGCCCGGGCCGCTATGTTGCAAGCTACAGAGCGGGCCCGGCGCAGCGCCAACCGGCGGAGAGTGCCGGCCCCAGCTTATCGACCTGGCCAGAGGGTATGGCTCCTGGCCCGGGACCTGCCCCTCCCTACCCTCAACCGGAAGCTGGCTCCCCGTTACGTCGGTCCCTACACCATCGACCGCATCGTCAACCCTTCGGCGGTGCGTCTCCATCTCCCTACCTCACTCAAGATCCATCCCGTCTTCCATGTCTCGCGCCTCAAACCGGTAGCCACCAGCCCCCTGTCTCCCCCTGTCCAAGCTCCTCCACCCCCCAGGGTCCTCGACGGTGGTGACATGGTCTGGGATGTCGACCAGCTGCTCGCCGTACGCCGCCGGGGGCGTGCGTACCAATACCTGGTGGACTGGGTTGGCCTCCGGGCCCGAGGACCGCAGCTGGGTTCCCCGGTCCTACCTGGCCGACCCCGCACTCCTGGAGGAGTTCTATCGGGCCCACCCCAACGCCATCGGACGGTCGCCCGGTGTCTCCCGTAGGAGGGGGGGTCCTGTTGTGGTTACACCGCCCCGAGCTGCCTCCCCGGCACGTTCAAGCCACTCCCCCAGCTCGGACGTGCCGGAAACATCCGAGCGCTCGGCTCGCGCTCTGAGACGAGCGCTGCACTGCACCAGGTGTTTGCCATCATCCATTAGGCACACCTGTGGCAATCAGGCAGCCTTCTACAAGAAGCCTCCCAGAACGTCTCTCAGTGCTTCGACGTACTGAACCCTGCGGTAAAGTTCTGACAAGCCCTCCAGCGTTCCTTGCTTTCTGTTTATTCCCCAGTGTTTTATCTTCGTGTCTCTGTTTCCTCCCAAGACTCTCCCTCCGCGATTTCCACGGCTCCCCGCGTCTCCCTCGTCCCCAGCGACCTTCACGTTTCTCCCCGGACCTCTCCTGCGATCTCCCCCCTTGTCCCTCTACCTGGACCCCTCCTTTCGGACTCGACTTCCCGGATCTCGGACCTGGACTTTCTCGGACAACCCCTCTTGGATCACGGACTGGACTTTCTCGCCAGGTGCACGCACATTTCTTCAACACCTCCTGGTCATTTACATACCGCACCACACATTGGCTAAAAACACTCACACATAGTTATACACGCAAACCACGGGACACCACACATAGTTTATTCACACATCCCACTAACAGAACGCCTTTTTTCACCATACATTCCCCTCCCACAATAAAACCCCCCTTTGTAGACTTAGAAGTCATCTCGTGTCTGTCTGTCTTGGGTTTCGCCACACGGGTCAGGTTCTGGTGCGCGAGCATAACACTCCTGCTGGAAAAAGACGATCTGCTGCTGTCCAAAGCACTTACCATCGCACTACAGGTTGAGAGAGCAGCTGAGTGTGCTGCTATGCTAAATGCACAGCAAGTGGCCACCTCCAGTCAAGCTGCCAACGACTCCTCCCTCTACTCACGGCTGCCCCTCAGGATGCAACCCAGCCAGAGCGAGGCTGGCGCCGACTCCACTGGGGACGTCTTGCAACTGCAACGACGGCGTTCTCGGCCCCGCCCTCAACAGTCCTGTGGTAACTGTGGATCTCGGTCTCATGTTTCAAGGGCTCAGAACTGCCCTGCCCGTGGCCAGACATGCCGTAGCTGCGGTATGCACAATCACTTTGCCAACGTCTGTCGATCTTCCCCGGCTGGGTCAGAGGGCCACACCCCCCAGTCTTCAACCGCCGTCATTCACAAGGTGAGCTCTGGGCCAGTGTCATTCAAATCATGCACAGTCAACATTAATGATGTGTGCATCCCCCTGCTGTTGGACACCGGTGCAGTTGTGTCTCTCCTGAATGTTGATACCTACAGTCAATTTTTCGGTTCACTGCCACTGTCCGCACCCTCAGCTGTCCTCTGTGGGTATGGTGACTCCAAAATCGATCTGGTTGGCTCTCTCCAAGTGACTGTCCGCTATGGAACCAAGCTGGTGCCCAATGCAGTTTTTCATGTGGCACGCCGTGGGACCAACCTGATGGGCCTGGACCTGTTCTCCGCTCTGGGGTTCTCCCTCTTAGACACAAGGGGGGCAGCAATCCTGATTGTTGCCACACCTTGGCAGCAGAAGTGGCCATCGCTATTTATGGGGCTGGGCTGCCTCTCCGCCTTCGCCCATCAACCTCTCCTCAACCCTGCTGTGAAATCTGTCATCCAACCACTGCGCCGCATCCCGTTGGCTCTCCGTGATGGGGTCTCCGCCGAGCGGCAACAACTGCTGTTCATCATTGAACCGGTGGACGCGTCACCTTGGGTCTCAAACCTCGTGGTGGCTAAGAAGAAGTCGGGGGGCCTGCGTGTCTGCGTCGATCTACGTGCAGTAAATAAGGCAGTGGTCCCTGATAAGTATCCACTGCCCACCTCAGAAGAACTCACTGCTCAGTTCTATGGCTCTGAGGTGTTCTCCAAGCTCGACCTCAGACAGGGGTACTTACAGGTGCCCCTCCACCCCAGCAGCCGAAACCTCACAGCCTTTGTGACACATGCAGGAGTGTTTCGCTACACCAGGATGCCTTTCGGTCTCAGCTCCGCCCCTAGCTGCTTCCAGAAAATCATGGTCTCCGTGCTGGCTGGCATACTGGGCGTGGCCATTTATCTGGACGATATAGTGGTACACGGGCCCACCAGTGAAATCCACGACAAGCGCCTCAACATGGTCTTCGCAGCCCTGTCCAAGCACAAGCTAACTCTCAATGCTGAGAAATGTGTCCTCTCTGTGCCAGCCATCGAGTTCGTGGGGTTCCGGCTGTAAGCGAGCGGTGTAACTCCACTACAATCCAACGTGGACGCCATTCAGGCCATCCCTGAACCCAGCTCGGCCGCCCAGGTCGCCTCCTTCCTGGGTATGACAAGTTACTACCTGAGGTTTCTTCCCCAGTACTCTGCGACCACAGCCCCCCTGCGCCAGCTGCTGCATAAGGACGAGCCATGGGTGTGATCAAAGGCATGCAGTGACGCTGTGTGTGATCTCAAGACTCAACTGACTTCACCACCAGTGTTGGCTTACTTTGACATCTCCAGCTCCACCTTTGTGACCTGTGACGCATCAGCCACAGCGATAGGGGCTGTGCTGTCTCAAACCCAGAACGGTGTGGAGAAGCCCATCGCCTTCGCCTCCCGTGCCCTCAACCTGACCGAGCAGCAGTACTCCGTGGGTGAGCGTGAGGCGTTAGCCTGTATCTGGGCTTGTGAAAGGTGGCACCTCTACCTCTATGGCCGCTCCTTCACACTCAGGACAGATCACCAGGCCCTGACAGCGCTGCTGTCCACATCTGGGACAGGCCACAAACCCCTGAGGTTGCACCGCTGGTCTGACCACCTCCGCCAGTACAACTTCAGCCTGCAGTTCACCCCAGGCAGAGACAATGTTGTCGCCGGCCTGCTCTCTCGCTCTGTCTCCACCCCAGCTCCACAGACGGACACTGTGTGGAAAACGACATTGTCCAAATGCTACACACACCCCTTCAGGCCACTGTCTCTCTGCAGGAGCTGAGGGCAGCCTTCGAACAGGACCCTGTCCTCTCCCAGCTCCGCACCTACATCCAGAACGGCTGGCCTCACAAGGTCCCAGAGGAGCTGGCTGCGTTCGCCCGAGTCAGATAGGAGCTCTCCTGCTGGAACGACACCTGCGTGGCACGTGGGTTTTGCACAGTGGTCCCAGCTGCTCTCCGTGCACATGTTTTGAATATGGCGCATGAAGGCCCCCTGGGCATTGTGAAACTGAAACAGCGCTGCCGAGACCTGGTGTGGTGGCCGGGGATAGACAGAGATATTGAGGCTCTGGTGAAGGACTGTTCTGCCTGCCTTGTGAGTGGCAAGACTGGCCACCAGGCTCCCCCACCCCTGCAACCTCTCGCCTGGCCCTCTCAGCCCTGGGAACACCTGCAGTTGGACATTTGTGGTGAGATCCATGGAGTTCCCCACCACCAACGCTTCATGGTGGTCGCCTACGATCTACACTCAAAATGGCCTGTGACCTCACAGATCATCATCGACTTCCTGGACTCTCTTTTCTCTCGCTGGGGCCTCCCAAAGACCGTCACCACTGACAACGGCCCTCAGCTGGTCTCTGCTGAGTTCACTGCTTATCTCGAAAGCAAGGGCATCCGTCATATACGCACTGCGTACTACCACCCCCAGGCCAATGGCGGCGTTGAACGTTTTCACCAGTCACTGAAGAACGGCCTCAGAGCACACATGGCCCAAGGGTGCTCTTTCACGCAGGCCATCCGTCACACTCTGCTGCACTATCGGGCCACACAGCACTCGACCACAGGCGTCTCCCCAGCCTCTCTCATGCTAGGCCAGGAACTGTGCATGCCCCTTGACAGGCTCCGCCCCTCCACACCCCAGGCACCTCCCTCTGGGGTCAGAGCCTCAGTCACTCGTCAGCAGACGCGGATGAAGCAACGGTTTGACCAGTCAAAACGAACCAGGGTGCCAGACATCAATGTGTCAGACTGGGTCAGGGTCCGCAGGCCCCACGAGGACAATAAAATGGCTTCATACTGGTCCTCTCCTCTCCAAGTGACCTGTCAGCTGGGCCCAGCCACTTACCTCCTCAGCAATGGCACTCGGTGGCACTCCAGTCGTCTACGGAAGGTGTCAGCTCCGCCACACACAGCTGGTGACACAACCTTAGCCATTCC
The DNA here is from genome assembly GCF_029633865.1 of Lampris incognitus. NCBI lineage: Eukaryota > Metazoa > Chordata > Actinopteri > Lampriformes > Lampridae > Lampris > Lampris incognitus. The sequence continues at coordinate 104,078 of NW_026611089.1, forward strand.
CTCAGCATAGCGAGACGCCCCGGGGCTTCATGCAGCTCCTACACGGGCCCCAGACATTCCTGGGCCTCAGCTTCCCTGCCTTCTCCCTCCCCACCTCGGCCTGCCCAGCCTCAGGCCGCCCCGCGACCTGTTCGCACACGTTTAAGCCCTGGCCACCTAGAGGACTTTGTGTCAACCTTTCATGTTTGAAATCCTGCCGGGGGGGGGGGGGAATGTTATGTCTGCACAAATCGACAGTGCTGCATTTGATTTGGTGCTGTTCTATTGTGCTGGGATCGATTGGTGATGCCTGCGGCCTCTGGGTTGTTTGATCGGGTCTGCCTGTGATGCGGTGTCAGTCTAAATAAAGAATGCAACGTAGCGGTTTCTGTCGAGCGACAGCGCTGTGTCCTGACGTGATTTCTAAATACAATACCTACACCATCGACCGCATCGTCAACCCTTCGGCGGTGCGTCTCCATCTCCCTACCTCACTCAAGATCCATCCCGTTTTCCATGTCTCTCACCTCAAACCGGTAGCCTCCAACCCCCTGTCTCCCCCTGTCCAAGCTCCTCCACCCCCCAGGGTCCTCGATGGTGGTGACATGGTCTGGGATGTCGACCGGCTGCTCGCCCTACAACGCCGGGGGCGTTGTAGGGCGACCCTAACCCTAACCCTAACCCTAACCCTTCCACGGCTCCCCGCGTCTCCACACCACTCCGTGCTTCGACGTACTGAACCCTGCGGTAAAGCTCTGACAAGCCCTCCAGCGGCGTTCCTTGCCCTCTTGCAATTCCGTTTATTCCCCAGTGTCTAATATTCGTGTTTCTCTTTTTCCTCCAAGACTCTCCCTCCGCGACTTCCACGGCTCCCCGCGTCTCCCTCGTCCCCAGCGACCTTCACGTTTTTTCCCCGGACCTCTCCAGCGATCTCCCCCCGTATCTCTCTACCTGGACCCCTCCTTTCGGACTCGACTTCCTGGATCTCGGACCCGGACTTCCTCGGACAACCCCTTTTTGGACCTCGGACTGGACTTGCTTGCCAGGTGCACCCACATTATTCAACACCTCCTTGTCATTTACATACCGCACCACACATAGGGTAAAAACACTCACACATAGTTATATACGCAAACCACTGGACACCACACACAGTTTATTCACACATCCCACTAACAGAACGTTTTTGCACCATACATTCCCCCCACTCTATTCCATTTATTATTTAGTGGCAGTATTTGTTAGCTCCCTTCCTTGTTATTCCCCTCCCCCAATAAAACCGCCTTTTGGATTTTGAACTGTCATCCTGTGTCTGTCTGCCTTGGGTTTAGCCACACGGGTCGGGTTCTGGTGCTTGAGCATAACACAGAGGCCAGTGTAGCGAAACCCAAAACGACAGACAGACAACAGAGCACCGGGATAACCCAAAGGGCGATTTAATGCAGGGAAGAAAAACAAACAAAACTGCCACAGGGGATAATGACAGGTGAGTCTCAGGTGGGTGTTGTTGAGACGATGTGCGCCTGCCTACCAAAGTCCGAATCGGCAGAGCCAGGGGTTGTCCGAGGAAGTCCGGGTCCGAGATCCAGGTAGTCAATTCCGAAAGGCGTGATCCAGGTAGAGAGACACAGAGGGAGATCGCTGGAGAGCTCCGGGGAAAAATGTGAAGGTCGCTGGGGATGAGGGAGACGCGGGGAGCTGTGGAAGTCGTGGAGGGAGAGTCGCAGGGTTCAGTGCGTCGAAGCCCGGAGAGACGTTCTGGCAGGCTTCTTGTAGAGGGCTGCCTGATTGCCGCAGTTGTGCCAGATAGATGATGGCAAACACCTGGTGCAGTGCAGCACTGGTCTCCTCAGAGCGCGAGCCGAGCGCTCGGATGTTTCTGGCACGTCCGAGCTGGGGGAGTGGCTTGAACGTGTCGGGGAGGCAGCTCGGGGCGGTGTAACCCCAACAAGGTGACCGTACCAGGGTCTAATCGCAAACAGATCGCCCAGCGTCTTGAGTCAAGCAGAGAACCCTGTATCAGCAAGAAGTATTCGGGTCATGTAGCAGCCTACATGAGGATGCACAGCCTGCTGCCCGTGCAGGTACCAGGACACGGCAATTGTGGATTCCACACAGCCGCGGTTCTATTGGTTTAGCGGATAGTATGTGTTCTGTGGAACTGAGAAAGCGTATGGTCCAGAATCTGGGTATCCTCATGCTGCCCGAAAACAAGGATACCGCACTTACCATTATCGCCTCGGAGAAGGGGAATACGGAGGATGATAGCTGCTCACTGGAGGATATCCCTTCACTGTTGGACGAGATGATGATTGATAAAAGGTGGCTCTCGACTGGCGAGCTGCAGCTCCTATTGAAATCGAAGTCTGATACCCCTGAATGGTTTTTCCGACACCAAAGCCTGGCCGCGTGGATGATCCTGAAGGTAAACCCTAACCTGATCCATGTGAGCATCTCCAGGCGCAGGAGACACCTCAATACGTGGTACACAATCGAAGTTCCGTATGTGCCCATCTCACTGGGCTCACCCAGGTTCCACTCCCCAGGGCTTTCGCCTACAAAAACCGACTAAATGGAGTGACCTGCGTTGTTATTTGTCTATGTGGCTATCTGTAGCGCGTAGGTGTATGGCATGAAACTGTGCACTTGCAGGTCGGTGTGCATACTGAGCAGCTTCTCCAGCCACTTCGCATTGAATGAAGACACTTTGTGAACCAACAGCCCCTTGACATTTTGGAAGATGACCGCGCAGCCTAGGTTTCTGGGGGTACCGCAATTGACACTGAGCTGCTTTTGGGGCTTATTGTGCGGATGAGCCTTGATAGGCATCTCGTCTGCCACGAGCTTCACCATTTTGAATCCAGCAGGTTGGGCTGGCGGCTGGGAAAGGTCCACTGTATAGTAATCGCCTGTAGTATCCTTAACACAAATGACACGCTGCGCTTTTGTGCAATACCCAACAGCTTCCTTACGTTCTTTATTCAGTGTTGGGTGTGTGCCGACATTCTTGTCTGTTTTCACTCCGTCTTGCCATCTTTCGTAATGCATCTTCAGTGCCTGATGCACTGTCCTTGCGTAAGCCTGTGACTGGGCTTGATCCTGACAGGTCGTGGACCAACTATACGCGATCGAGGAGATCAAACACAGGGATTGATGGGACCCTCCTCTCCGGATCGATGTGTAACACTATCATGTCTTTGCTCTTACACTTTTCCACGGACTGCGCGTGCTTGTAAAAGAAGTCGTGGTACAGCGAGATTCCAAAAGCATCGATGGCGGTCCTGCTGTCTAACCCTTGGATCCACCAGTTACGCGGATTTCCCCAGGCCCAGAATCCCCATCTGCTGCCTCGTTGTTAATGGTGTGAGAGTGCAGGAATGAGGAGACCGAGGGATCGAGTCGAGTCAATTCCATTTACTCGCCACACAAAACAACACCGATACAGCTCAATCTCTCGTGGCAACCAGCTAACCGCTAGGCTGCTGAAAACATGGTTCCACTTCCTGGAAAACTATTAAGCAGTGCCTACGTCAGCACTCTGAACGTCTGTCTAAAAGGTGCAGCAGCCCCTGGTGAATCTATTGTTAATTGTGTATCACAACACAGGCCCCCCCAGAATTCACCATCACGAAAAAATGCAAAACAGTAATGTAACACATCAGTACTCAGTGAAACAAACAGCCAACAGGCGAACAGTCCCCAGTGAAACAGTCAACGTCTCGGGGGGCGGACCAGGTGGCCAAAACGGCTGCGCCGAATGGGTATAGGGGCGGGAGCAGGGGCAGGGGACAGAGCCGGAGCCCAGGCAGGGGCCGAGGCTGGGCCGGGGGCCTAAGAAGGGGGGCGACCACGCCGCGAGGGCAGGGCCAGTTTGACTGGCCCACCCAGGTCCAAATGGGCAGGCTTTGAGACGGTCCACCGAGACCCGTTCCGGCTTGCCCCCCATGTCCACCACAAAGTTCTTAGGCCCTGCTTCCAGGACGCGCAAGGGCCCGACGTAGGGGGAATGCAGGGGGGTATGGTGGCTGTCATGGCGGATGAAGACGTACCTGTACGACAGCAGATTCTTGGGGATGTAGGACTAAGGGAGGCAGTGGTGAGATGTAGTGATCGGAGCAAAAGCGTTGGCACCATCCCAGGCCACAGCCCGATGAGAAGCTGCAGAACATGGGACCACGGCGTCCGGGAGAAACTCAACCGGGACACGCAGCGGCTGGCCATAAACCAGCTCGGCAGACGAGGACTGGAGGTCTTCCTTGGGGCGGAGCGAAGACCGAGCATGACCCGCGGGAGGCGATCAACCCAATTGCTGTCCGTCAGGCTGGCACGAAGAGCGGCCTTCATAGACCGATAAAACCGCTCACAGAGTCCGTTGCCCTGCAGGTTGTACACTGTGGTGCGTGGAGCTCCACCCCCAGCCCCTCCGCGACTGCAGTCCAGAGATCCGACGTGAACTGCGGGCCCCTGTCGGAGGTGAGGTCAGCTGGCGTGCCAAAATGGGCCACCCAGGACCCGATGAACGCCCGGGCCACCTCAGTAGACGTGGTCGATGACAGGGGAACAGCTTCCGGCCACCTGGTGGTCCTCTCCACCATGGTGAAAAGGTGAATGAACCCGTGAGAAGGGATCAGGGGGCCCACCAGGTCCACATTCAAATGGTCAAAACGCCTCTCGGGCTCCAGGAATGGCGCCAAGGGGGCTTTGGTATGACGGTGTACTTTAGAACACTGGCACGCCACGCAGGAGTCAGCCCAGGCATTGACGTCCTTCCTGAGGCCGGGCCAGACGAACTTGGCCCCCAACAGCTTAGTGGACGCCTTCATACCCGGGTGGGAAAGGCCATGGATAATGTCAAAAACGTCGCAGAGGAGCGTGGCGTTGGCGTTGTCAAACACCACATCCTCCAACCGCAGCCCTGTAGTGGCCGTCCAATAGGTCTGGATGTCAGCGGCTTGATTTGCAGCCATGGAAACGTAATCGAGTCCCAAGTGAACGGACTCTGCCACCGCCCGGGAGAGGCAGTCAGCGACCAAGTTGTCCTTGCCAGCCATGTGCCGGATGTCCGTAGTAAACTCCGAGATGGCAGAGAGCTGACGCTGTTGGCGCCCGGACCACGGCTTGGAGGTCTTGGCCATGGCAAATGTCAGCGTCTTGTGGTCGACGAAGGCTTGAAATGGCGGCCTTCCAACAGGAACCTGAAGTGTCGGGTGGCGAGGAAGAGACCCAGGAGCTCCCGGTCGAAAGTGCTGTACTTCCGCCTGTTGTCTTTAAGCTGTTTGCTAAAGAAAGCAAGGGGCTGCCAGGCGCCGCCCACCCACTGCTCGCACACCGCCCAGACCGCATAGTCAGAGGTGTCGGTCCTGAGGGCAATCGGGGCAATTGGGGACGGGTGCGCCAGCAAAGCGGCATTGGCCAGCGCAGCCTTGGCCAATGCCGCTTTGTCCATCCCCGGGGACCAGTCTACCTCGCCCTTGGCTTCCTTGTCCCGCAGGGCCTCGTATAAAAGCCGCATGCGGTGAACTGCGCGGGGAATGAACCTGTTATAAAAGTTCACCATGCCCAGGAACTCCTGCAGGGACTTCACAGTGCGGGGCCGTAGAAAACTGGCGACGACGTCCACCCTGGCAGGAAGCGGAACGGCTCCCTACGGGCAGACGCGGTGGCCGAGGAAGTCAATGGACGACAGGCCAAACTGGCACTTGACTGGGTTGTCTATGAGTCCATGCGCACCGAGCCGCTCGAACAACTGCCGGAGCTGCATCAGGTGCTCCTCCGCGGATGTATTGGCCACGAGAATGTCATCCAAGTAAACAAACAAGAACGGCATATCCCGTAGCACAGAGTCCATCAGCCGCTGGAACGTCTGCGCGGCCCTCTTCAGACCGAAGGGCAGCCGCAGGAACTCAGAGGCCAAATGGCGTGATGACCGCTGTCTTGGGCACGTCCCGAGGGTGGACCGGTACCTGGTGGTAGCCACGCACAAAATCTACTATGGAAAAGGTGGTGGCCCCCGCCAGGTGGGCGAAGAAGTCCTGTATGTGCGGGATGGGTACCGGTCAGGGGTTGTGGCGTTGTTCACGTGACGAAAATCGCCACAGGGCGCCAACTGCCGTCAGCCTTAGAAACCATGGGCAGGGGGGAGGCCCACGGGCTGTCCGAGATGCGCATGATGCCGAGGCGTTCCATGGTGGCAACCTCCTCCTTGGCGATCGCGAGCTTAGCTGAGTCAAGGCACCGAGCACGTGCGTAGACCGGGGGGCCGTTGGTGGCAATATGGTGCTCCACACCGTGCTTGGCCACCGCTGAGGAGAACGTAGGTGTGGTGAGGTCAGGGAACTCTGCGAGCAGGCGTTGATACGTATCTCCGGCGGCGAGCATGTTTGACAGGCCGAGCATCCCTGCACCTCCCAGTGTGCACGGGTATGTCGCGAAAGAGACAGCATCTATCAAGCGACAGTTTGTAACATCCACCAGCAGCCTGAAGGCGCACAGGAAGTCCGCGCCCAGGAGGGGAACCGACACCGCGGCCATAACGAAGTCCCATCCGAAACGCCGCCCGCCGAAACACACTTCCACATACCTGGTGCCGTAGGTACGTATGGGCGTGCCATCGGGTGGCCTTGTCCGCCGGCCGATGCAGGTAGGATGCTAAGCTGAGCACCCAAATCGACCAGCAGCCGCCGGCCAGATAAGGCGTCCTTAATAAACAACATCCTGCTGTTTCGCCGGCGCTCATAGCTGCTATTGAGCGTCGGCCTTGGCGTTTCCCTGGACGCTGAAGCTGCACGGCGGGCGACACTGCTTGGCCCTGGCACCAAACCTGTTGTGGTAATAACACAGCCCGCTGTCACGCTGGTGGGGGGCAGCCACCACAGCCGCGGTGCCCATTGCGTCCTCCAGAGGCGGGTGGGGGTGGGGAGCATCATGTGAACGAACTGCTTCCGGTTGGCGAGGAAAATCCTATCCGTTTCCGCACCCAGAGCGCGGTAGTCTTTGGTGGAGGAACGGGGGGAGCTGGCTAGCGTTGTGCGCGCAGGCGCTGGGAGCTGCCGTAGAAAAATATGGGTGAAAATGAAGGAGGGATCCGCCGAGCCCAAAACTGCCAACATCTTCTCAAGCAGCTCAGAAGGTTTGCTATCGCCGAGTACGTTGAGTGACAACAGGCGATAGGCCTTCTCCATCTCCGGCAGCTCGAAGAGCTGCAAAAGAAATGCCTTGAGTGCGCCGTATTTTCCCACAGCTGTAGCCCCATAGCTCGGGCTGGCGTCTGGGCATCTAATGCCGCCACCACATGGAAATACCTCGTAGCGTCCCGTGTTATTCCTTTCAGCTCGAACTGGGCTTCGATGTGCTGAAACCGTGGCCGTGGACTGTGCTGCCAAAACTCGGGCAACCTCACCGTTGCTGCTGAGATGCTAGCGCTAACATGATCCATACCGTTAGCATCACTCGGAGCCGGAGCGGTGTCGTCATTGCTTTGGGTCGACATGTTCGTTGTCAACGTGCGGGGTCACCAATGTGGGAGCGCAGGAATGAGGAGACCGAGACATCGAGTCGAGTCAATTCCGTTTACTCGCCACACAAAACAACGCCAATCTCTCGTGGCAACCAGCTAACCGCTAGGCTGCTGAAAACATGGTTCCACTTCCTGGAAAACTCTAAGCAGTGCCTACGTCAGCACTCTGAATGTCTGCCGTGAAGGAGCAGCAGCCCCTGGTGAGCTATCGTCAATTGTGTATCACCACACTGGTGTAATTGTTCAGCTCGACATCTCCTAGCATCCGTGCAGGTGGAACGGGCTCCATTATCTCGTGTGCAGGTGAAACAGGCTCCATCGTCTCGTGTGCAGGTGTCACGGGTTCTTGTCTATCGAGTTGTTCCTCTCGTGTCTGCTCTTGGACAACACGTCTGATCTCGTCTCTATTCTAGCTGATTCTGAAACAGTGAACAGAGTACAACTTCGGTGTCGAGCAACTGTTGCTGCGATTGCGAGTTGAAAAACATATCTGTTAGGTTGCTGCCTCGACCCTCGAGTTCCTGCCGGGGAACTGTATTTCCTTTCATAAATATTGTTGCCGCTTGGGTTCGAGTAGCGTGGCCTTGGATGAGTCGAGACAGCCGAGCTGCAGGAGCTCCCCTCGGACCTCAACACACGACCGGGGAGGGCTCTGCCAAGGGTTGGATATCAGACTTATTTTCCTCACGCCCGTTTGTTCGGGCCTCAGGCTCAGCCAGGTTGACTCGCACAGGAACCCCAGGCGGCACAGCTGGCAGGCACACGTCAGCCACTTGCCCTGATCCTGCCACGTCTCGACACTGTCTAGCCACAGCCCCGGCAGCTGGGAAGCGTCACCGCCGCCGGGGTGATCCCCCCGTCTTCCTGAGCTCCACCAGACACTCAACTGCGTCAGCTTCGCCTTCAGCGTCTCTGGGGGCTCCCAGTGATAGAAGATCGTCAACGCTAGCTCGGCGCACGCCAGCCTGAACGCGGTTTCAGTCTCCTGGTGCACGGCTTCGGGGATCGCCAAGTACTCGACCAGAGACAGCACCTCGCCCGTGTTGCGCGGCATGAAGAACAAGTCCGTCGGGTCGGCGCCGCGCAGGAGCCGCCTGCTGTCCGCCGTCATGTCTGTCAGGCAGCTCAGCACCGCGATCGTCACGCGGAGGGTGAAGACGGGCGTCGCCGCGGCATCTACACCGCCTCTCCTCTCCTTGTGCTCGGTCAGCCATTCGCGCAGCTGGACCCAGGAGCAGGGGAGTTCCACGGCCAGCTTCAGCGCCACGGTGTTGGAATGACCAAACTCCTCGACCACCAGCCTCTGGAGCTGGGGCGTCAGGGATCGCATGGTGGTCGCTTTCGGGACAGACTCCCACTGCACATCCAACCTTATCCTCTTTACCCCACCCTACGCTCCCGGTCATCTTCTTTGAACTCGAGAACTCGCGCTCCAGCACCTTGGTGGTAGTTGAGCTCCTCCTCGGCGGCCGTGGCCCGTACCGAGTCGATCCGCTTTTGCAGCACCTCCGCGCAAACTGCCAGCTGACTCGGCTTGATATTTCCGCCCGCCAGGTCCGAGGCCGAGGTTATCCGACCGGTGGCTCAGGACACCCTGAGCATCAGCGCCTTCAGCTCGGTCAGGCTCTGCGGTGAGGCTGCCCTTTCATACTTTTCCACCACCCGCGCTTGCCAACCCGAGTCCCTGGCCGTGGCCTCCAGCACGTCTTCAAAGTGCGCCTTGGGCACAGTGAACGTGGTCACATGCAGGCAACCGTCCGCTTTACGGATGGTTTTGACGCCGCAGATCAATGGCTTGGGGGACGCCGCCAATGCCGGCGAGGCCGACGACGAGGGACAGGAGTCGGGCTCCCGGCACCATCACCTCGCGATCTCAAAGTCGCACACACGCTGCGGGCGCCGGAGGTGCAAGGGCCTCCGACCGAGGCTCGCTCCCCAAGGCCCGCGCTATCAGCTCCGCCACCTCGCACTGGCAGCCCGCGTGGAACACATGTTGCTTTCGCTTGACCATCTCCGCGAACAGCAGCGCGAACAGCGGAGCGTGACAGAGGGCCATGTGAGTCAGTCGGGCGAGCACGTGGTTCTCGGGAGAATCCCCTTGTGCTCTCGGCGGCCGACGCTCCTGGTTTTGGTGAAAGAGCAGCTTCAGTAGTTGCTGCGAGCGAACTCAGCGTCGTTAAGGGGGAAGATCTTGCAAGAGTCATGGACCGTGAGCCCGGGGTGTGGAGAGAAAAACTGACTCAGCGCCGCGCGCAGGCCCGAGCAGTTGTCCTTCAGCCAGAACGCCTGGTTCCGCTTCAGGACGAGCCCGCCGTCCTCCGTTCCCTGTTGTTGCTGCTCCGATCCCCTGATGGCTCTGCCGAACTCATACAGCTACTGCAGTGTGTCCGATAGAGTCCTGCGCGGAGTCATTCTCTGTAGCGGCGCTCTGGCTAACACTGCAGTCATGATGGTGGCGCAGAATTCATCGTGATTAAATTAGCGAGTCATGTTGCTCGATGGCGATCTCTCGCTTGACAGAGTCCTTGGGCAGCCGACATAAACTGTGTCCGAATTCTTGCGAAGCACATAAGCAATGTTATGAGGCTTGACCTCCAGCCTCTGCCCGGGTGTAAATGTAGCAACAATGGTGCATATAGTTCATTGATACATTTCATTGATGCTTGGTTGATATGCAGTTTATATATAGTTATTTACATTTCATATTAATAATTGATTCCATGATTGGTTTGTACATTGTTTGTTCGTTGATTGTTGAGTGACACATGATTTGATTTGTTTGTGATTGTCCCCATGTGTGCATTTGAGTCTGGTCTCGCGTTGTTTGGGAGACGTCCTTTCGCCTTCTTTTCCGGTCGCGCACTTCCGCCTGCTTCTTAGCGGGATAATGCATGGACTTTCGGGTGGCCCGCGGTCTTTTCTCGTTGTTCGCGGGCATCATGGGTGAATGTTTGTCACGGAAGCTACAAGGACATCAAAGACAATCTTTGCAAGTTTCACGGACAATTCCCTCATTCTGGCATGCAGCCAACGAGGTACGTTATGTATGCTATGTGAAGCCCACATTATGTGCGGTCTGATTTTATGTTAATTGTGCTAATTGTATTGTTTCATGTATACAGTTTTCACGGTGTTGATGGAGATTTGGAGACTTCATTAAACCTGTTCAAGAAAGCTACTTGTGTTCGCCGTGCCTTGGGAGGATTTACACCGGGGTACGCTAGTCGCATGGACTTGCCGCGTAACGAAAAGTAGATATGCCAGAAACACACAGACACACATTTGTTTTGCATCGTTGTCTTTATTGGTGCTTCAGGGTAACAATACAAAGATAACAAGCCCTCACACTGACTGGTGGTCAGCCGGATATCCACCCCCTGAGATACTGCTGATGTTCGAGGCTCAGCGCCGGCCCAACTTGCGGCTACATGGCCGTCCCCATGCACAGCGGAGTGGGCATCTGCAGCGAGTCTCCGGATAGCTTGTACCACTGCTGCCCGGATGTCTCATGGAGGAAGGCCATGTGCATCTTGCCGTCGGGCATTGCCCCCACCGCCGGCGATCTTGCCGTCGCCCTCACTGTACACGTGCACGAGCGCGGACCGGTTTTCCGGGGGAGGCTGGGGGACTTTTTCCTTGTATTTGTCCATCTCCACCAGCATGTACTAGAGATGATGTGTCTTATTACTGTAGTCAATAAGCTTGGTTGCGGTCGGAGGCGAGCTCACCAGGCCCATCACCCAAGCTAACAACCCTTCCTCGATCCTCTGAGAGTCCGGGCCGTTAGACCACACCAGAGCCCGCAGCCTGCATAGGCGAGGGATAGCATGGAGATTTTTTACAGGTGCTTGTCTTACCCAGTGGTACGCGTCCGCTGCCACGGGCAGCTCGCTGACCCAGAGCTTCCTCGACAGCTCCTTGCGATTGAGGGAGAGGGAATCGCCCTGCTTCCGTATACACGTGTCGGCTTTGCCTCTGACTCTGTCCTCTTTGCTGTTTCGTGGCGGAGAGGAGAGACGATATCCATCCTCGCTCCCTTTCTTTCCGACAATTCTCTTCTTGCACTTGTCAGTGTTAGCATAAGCCGTGTCTCTCGCAACCCACGTCTCCCCCTTCGTATATCTCCAGGTCCACCAGCTTCATCCCAACCACTCCAGGCGCAAACAGTATGTCGTCTATCACCGGAGGAGGGTCGAGTGCCGAGGCCTTTGCCAGCAAGCAGCAGACCGGCTGCTGCGAGCCGGACACAACAGACATGATTGCAGTTGTGGACTTTGACGGTGAGGTATCCAAAAAGCTGTTGGCTTGCTGTAAACAGATGCGCAAAGTGCACAAGCCCATTTGCAAGTCCACCAATCTGTTTCGCAGAATATCCTCTGTCGCTTACAGGCAGCCACAAGAGCAACGATTGGACAAGCGATACAGTTCGCGCAGGGGCTTCGGCTGCAAGTGCCTGGTGTGCTGGGTGAACCTGGTCAAAAGCAGCCGTCACCCGCAGCAGGCCGGGATCCGTATTTGCTGTGAGTGCAAGTGCGACGTATATGCATATGCCGGGTATGTTTCGGCTCCACGGACTGTTACAAGACCGAGCCTCATTACTCCGAATGTAAGATAATCAAGATGTTTGTCTGCGCCTTTTGTTGCTCGTTCAAGCAGATGCGTGTGAGCCTTGCTTGCTGCGGAGAGTGGATGTGTCTCGACTGTTTTTCGCTGTTGCAAGACCTCCAGACCTGTGCCCTGTGCGGGGGAAAAACTAAAACTTTGCGAGACAAGCAGTATTTGTGGGCAAACATTGACTTACAGGAAAAGAAGGTGGGGACTCTCATAAGGGCGGGGGATAGTACGAAAACGCCTCTGCTGGTGCTCCAGCTGCTGCTGCAGCGCAACATGAAACTCTGCTGTCTTCTCAGCGAGAAAAACTACGCAAGGCCATACTGGTCATGGTTGCTGATGACAGACACCTGAGTGCTCAAGACTTGCAGGAACTCTTCCCTGAGTGTGGCGACTCCGAATCGCAGCAGCAACAGTCAATTGCCACTCGGATGTCGCTTCTGGCTCAACACTCATCCCCTCTCATGAGATCCTTTGCTGAGCGGGGGATCCTGGGCTGTAGATTAGCCAGGCACAAATACGACCATGAGCTGCTATCCCAGATGCTCCTCGACGACGAGCTACCTGGCTGCGTCAACAGGTTCAACTGCAAAGGCCTCCTGATATCTTGAGATCAGGACGCTCAACTGATGTGTTTACTGTCTCTGCCTTCTCCCGCGAGCTATAGAGAGAATATCACGAACCTCAGGAGTCTGTGTACTATTTCAACATCAAGTTCGACCGAGATCTCGGTCTTCCAGAAGTGCCCTTGACAGAGTCTCAATATGTTATATTGTTCAAAGGTCGAGTAGGTTGATTCAAGCCTTGCTACTACTACCACTGGGCTGATCTGATGAGAGTTCTATACAGACGCAGTTCAGGTCTACTCAATCTATCTCGTTTAGGCTGTTGAGAGTTGACTATCAGCAGTATGGCCGTGACCGGTTATTTCAACGCTGTGGCTGTGACCGGTTATTTGGTGTGTGCCTGTGATCTCTGTTCGTATCTGTATCTGCATCGAGAAGCCCGGTCGGAAGCTGGTCACGGGCACACTTAGGTATTGTTAAAGCCGGTCACGGCCACAGCGTTGAAGTAACCGGTCATGGCTATTGTTGAAACCAGGCACTACTTTAGTGGGGATCAAGGTGCGTGGTAAACTGCTCTAGCTCATAATAGTCTGGCAGGCTCTGGTAGACAGTGGGTGCTGTTTCCTGCCTTGCAGTGTATATTAAGCTTTGCTGGATACGTGTTGTATCTCATACACCAAACATTGGCAACGGCAGGCACCACAATGGAGGAACATAAGGAGGAACATAAGGCACCCGCAATGAAAAAAAATGTGGCAACCAACAGGCCTCCTTGGTACGGCTCCCATATGCAAACTGGTGATGATATACCACCACCGTTCTACTGCCGAGATACAAGTAGCCTGTACGAGACCGTGACTTGGATGCTGACTACCGAGTACAAGGACCTGAAGAAAAACCTCGATGATAGCCGTTGTCATCTCAGAGCTACGGACAGGGTACACATAGCCAAACACCATGTCCTCCAGAAAAGGATTAAGAGCCTGGATACTTCGTGTGAGCTCGTCGCGGCGGTGATGGACTTGATCGACATCGATGCCAGCAACGGACTGCAGTTTATAGGCTTCTCGAACTTTGACAGAGCTGATATTAAGCACCAGCTGCTTACATGGGCAATTACATGGCCTTCTACCTGCTCGAGAAAGCATTGAAAGCCTCCTCGCAGCGCCACAGCCTCCCGGTGGTACATGTGATTACGAGCTGGGTTGGGAAAAACTTGTGGTACAACACCAAGCAGTGTTCCATGGTGGGCACCTACATGGTTCCGGTCAAGTACGAACACAGGAACACGTACTTCTTTCAAGAGGTCGTAGTGGTGCCAGGAGTGGCAATCTTGAAGGTGTTACAGGCTGTGGCGGATCACCGCTTCGTTTTCGAGGACATGTCTTTACAGATACCCACCGACCGGCAATCGCTGAAACTGGCTTTCGCCCAAATCCACTCAAGCCAGTTGCTGCCTGAGGATCGGCTGCATGACCAGCAGCAAGATGTACCTCTTCTTTCTCTGACCCAGCAGCCCATGTGGTGCTAGTACATCACGAAGGCTGATTCTCAGCTGTTGCAGCAGCAGCAATCATCAGCTAAGCAACCTGTCCCGCGAGATTTACTCTTACTGCATGAACTCAAACTAGACCTTTCTAATTTTTCAGGCAAGGGGCACGGTGTGTATATTCGTCGTCGAGGAAGAAAAAACTGAACTTGGAAGCTGTAGTGGACGATGAAGAGCTGTGGAAAGAAGGGGAGACTCCTCTGTACGTTTCCACCACGTATGCATTCCTGAGTTCATTGGAGCATATCGCGGTCAGAGGCAACAGAGAACTCTTTTCAGCCTGGACGGATAAGACTTACCAGCTGGTGAAGACCAAGGACTTCTTGCAGGGGTTGGATGTCAACCAAGATATCCTGCGGTGTGCGTTGAGGTCCTTTGTCAAGCACGTGGACCCGGGGCACTGGCACAAGTTCTTACCCCAACACGTGCATTCTAGGCTGCCACCCGAAAGGCGAGAGCTGGTGACTTTTGGGATCAACTTGATGTGCCTCGGAGTCCCCAGGGCTTTCGCAGTGGCGCAGCTTTTGCTAGGTCCCATATAGCAAGTGAACAATTGCTTGGACTGGTGGAGTAGGTGCTCTAAGAACGCAGAATTGATGCTGCTGGCTGAGTCAAACCGAGAGCAGCTGTTATTTATGGAGATGGCTAAAGCGCGGATCAAGCTGCAGAAGGTCAGTGAAGATTTCGCTCAGGAAAAATACAGCGATCGCCCCAACGCCGAAATGATACAGAAGTGGAAAAATCTGTTCCCCGAAGACGCAGACAAGTGGACCCGGGAAATCTATCGGCGAGCTATAAAGATGTGGTACACGCTAAATGGGGAAGATGGCGGCTAGAAGTTGAGCAACTGGCCCTCGACCTGATGAATAGAGCCAAGATGCTGATGTGGAAGTTGAAGATTCTGAGTTTAGGCATCAACGATGCTGACGAAGGTAACGTCAACAATAGCAGCAGCATTAGCAGTGGCAGCAGCAGCACTGGCAACGATTACTTGGAGGAGACCAGGGAAGAATCTTGCGGCTCTACCTTGGTAGACAACAAAGTCGAAAACTTCATGATGCCAAAAGAGATACCTTCTTCGAGATAGACAAAGTCCCTGAGTGATCTGTTGGTGAATATGTATTGGCTCAAAGCTAACAAAGAGTGTCGTCAGGCTGTGTGTACACTGCTGGGGGTGGATTGTACCCTGCTGAGTAGGAAAGATGAGATACGGTTGAAGAATTGGGTGGAGGTCAACAGATATAAGCTAGACATCTTGAAGACGGTTGAACTGGACGACCAGCTCAGTATCAGTATCCTCACACACCTGAAAGCGACCGAGACGGCCGGCGACAAGTGGTACACCAATTTGATTTCTTCTTCAAAAGGTATGCGGAGGATGAAGCGGATCAGCCTAAACAGAAGCGTAAGCATAAACAGTAAACTAAGCCTAAACAGCAGCAACAGCAGCAGCAGCGGCGGCTTAAGTGACCTAGAGACGATAGCGTTGAGGAAGAAGGGACAATGGAGATGAATCAACCATCAGGCCCATCTCCTAAATCTCGTAAGCGTAGCAACGTTCCGCAGGACAAGCATCTGAAGAGCAGCAGCGAGGTTTGCAAGAAAAACTTAGACCTCCCTGATAGCAGCAGCAAGCCTGCTCACGCATCAGCAGCGACAATTGTAAAAAGAAAAAACGAGAACAAAATCGAGCCCAAGAAGAAGAGGAATCCCTACATTCTCACTGAAGCGGAGAAGGTGTACAGTGAGGAGGATGAGGACAGTGAGGAAGAGGATAACGGCAGAGATCTGGTCTCGTGGTTGGTTGACGACGACCGCGAATTCAGTGAGCTGGAGAGTGAGGAGGAGGAGGATAAGAAACATAAAAGCAGTGGAAGACGAGAAAAATAATAAAATCAAACGCACCCTCTTGTTCAGACTGCAAACGTAAGAACAAGAAGGACAAGAATCGTAGTACCACCACGTCACAACAATCTGACACACAGCAACCTGCCCAGTCTGACTACGCCGGAGCAAAAAAGAAGCAGAAAAATAAAAAGAGCAGACACCTGAGTTCATCCTCATCCTGCTCAGACAGCGATAAGGAGCAGAGGAAAGGCAATAGTAGCGCTGCCGTTTCCTCGAAACAATCACATCATCCTCGAGGATCCTCTGACTCTGACAACGAGCAACCGCCCCATGCAGAGTGGTGTTCTCACGACATGTCTGACTACCCGGACGCTCGGCATAAGCATAGCGTAACCTATTCCTCAGAGGAGGAGTGTGTGAAAGACGACGGGAGTCAAGTTGACAGTGACAGCGACATTGATGCTGTCAATTTCGATTGTCTTTTACTGATTCTGTCTTGTAAGATGTCAAACGCCCCCGCAAAGTCACTAGCACCACCGCCTCGCTGGGAGCCTACTTGGAACGTGTCATGTGCGACAAGCAAGGGAGTCGCGATTAACAGCGTGCTTTATTCAGCCATCTGCTTCCAGTACAGAGTAGAACAATCCCAGAATGCCCCCGTACAGAACCGCGCTAAAACATATAGTTGCGTGCCCCTCCTCTTACGTACACAGCATGCTGGGCACAGTAGTTCTCATCACATCTCCCTCCTTTTAAAGAACATGTAGTATGTTCCAATGGAAACAATAACATTGCTAGATTAGAAAACATAGCAACAGCAATACCATATTGGCAATTTGCTAATTAACAGCATAACCAGCTAACAATGAAGACATGCACTTCAAAAATTCAAAAATTAACCTGAAGGGTGGGGTAGACTGCCCAGCTCTTCGAATGCGTGTGGGGATTATTCTGCCCCATTGCTCACTCAGTATCTAAACATCATACCGCTTTTGTTATGGCTCGCTCACCCCGCGCCGTGACCTCCGGTGTGCCTATCAACTGGTCCAGATCCGG
Organism: Lampris incognitus; assembly: GCF_029633865.1. Taxonomy (NCBI): domain Eukaryota; kingdom Metazoa; phylum Chordata; class Actinopteri; order Lampriformes; family Lampridae; genus Lampris; species Lampris incognitus. Next base: position 121,203 of record NW_026611089.1, read on the forward strand.
AAGGCGGACGAGTGGAAGACAGCCTTTAAGACGCGCCGGGGTCATTATGAGTACTGGTCATGCCGTTCGGCCTCACCAACGCCCCGGCGGTATTCCAGGCTCTCATGAATGACATTCTCCGCGACATGCTCGACGAGTTTGTGGTGGTGTACCTCGATGACATCCTCATCTTCTCCAGGACCCTCGAGGAACATGTCCAGTATGTCCGCCGGGTACTCGAACGTCTCCTCCGGAACCGGCTCTTCGTCAAGGCAGAGAAGTGCCGGTTCCATTTCCCTTCCGTTGACTACCTGGGCTTCGTCGTTGAGAGGGGACAGACCCGGGCCGACCCCCGCAAGATCCAGGCTGTGGTGGACTGGCCCGATCCCACATCACGGAAGGAATTACAGAGCTTCCTCGGGTTTGCGAACTTCTATCGGAGGTTCATCCGGAACTACAGCTGCGTGGCAGAACCTCTCACCAGGCTGACCTCCCCCTCCCAGCCGTTCATCTGGTCCCCGGCTGCCCGCTCTGCGTTCCAGTCCCTCAAGGAGAGGTTCACCAGCGCCCCGGTCCTGCTCCACCCCGACCCCAAGAGGCAGTTCATCGTAGAGGTGGACGCTTCGGACACCGGGTTGGGGGCTGTCCTCTCCCAGCGGTCAGCGTCTGACCAGAAGGTCCACCCATGTGCCTTCTTCTCTCGCCGGTTCCTCCCCGCCGAGGAGAACTACGATGTCGGGAACCGGGAGCTGCTGGCATTGGTGGCTGCTCTGGAGGAGTGGCGCCATTGGCTGGAGGGGGCGGAACAGCCGTTCACCATCTGGACGGATCATAAGAACTTGACGTTCATCCGGGCAACCAAGCGCCTCAATGGTCGGCAGGCACAGCGGGCCAGCTTCCTCAGTCGGTTTGACTTCACGCTGACTTATCGCCCCGGGTCCCGCAACACGAAGGCAGACTCCCTGTCCCGACAACACCCGAGGAGGGAGCCAGCTACAAAGGAGCCGACTCCCATCCTTCCTGAGGCCAGGGTGGTTGGCGTGGTTACCTGGGGCATCGAGACCGTGGTCAGGCAGGCGTTGTGCTCCCATCCCGCCCCGAGCCACGTCCCTCCACGCCGCCTATTCGTCCCGGACGCAGTCCGGCCCCGGGTTCTCCAGTGGGGCCATGCCAGTCAGTTTGCTTGCCACCCGGGTGTCCACCGCACCTTCACCTTTCTGGCTCGGCGTTTCTGGTGGCCCACCATGAGGAACGACGTCAGGGACTTCGTAGGGGCCTGCTCCGTCTGTGCTCGCAGCAAGGCCTCTCACCAGGCACCCGCGGGTCTGCTGCAGCCCCTCCCAACTCCAAGCCGGCCCTGGTCCCATGTGGAGATGGATTTTGTCTCCGGACTGCCTCCCTCCCAGGGTAACACTGTGATCCTGACAGTGGTGGACCGCTTCAGTAAGGGAGTGCACCTGGTGGGCCTTCCCAGACTCCCATCGGCTTCTGAGACGGCGGACCTCCTGACGAGCCACGTGTTCCGTCTCCACGGCCTTCCCCTGGGCGTCATCTCGGACCGAGGGCCCCAGTTCGTCTCCCAGGTATGGCGGGCCTTTTGTTAGGGGCTGGGTGCTTGTTAGTCTCTCCTCTGGCTATCACCCACAGACTAACGGACAGACAGAGAGGATGAACCAGAGCGTGGAGTCTGCCCTCTGGTGCGTGGCCGCCAAGAAGCCCAGCTCCTGGAGCCGGTTCCTCTCCTGGGTTGAGTATGCCATCAACTCCCTGGTCAGCTCTGCCACCGGCCTCTCACCTTTTGTGGTGTCCCTGGGCTACCAGCTGCCTCTCTTTGCTGCGCAGGAGTCGGAAATGGCGGTTCCCTCCGTGCAGGCCCATCTGAACCGGTGTCGTCGCGTCTGGGAGGTGACCAGAGCTGCTCTGCTCCGGGCAGCTGAGCGCGCCAGTCGGGGAGCCAACCGACGCCGGTCCCCAGCACCTACGTACCAACCAGGCCAAAGGGTGTGGCTGTCCTCAAAGGATCTCCCGCTTCAGTCCACCGCGAAGAAGCAGAACCCCCGGTTTGTCGGGCCCTTTGAGATCAGGAAGGTTCTCAGCCCCGCGGCGGTGAGTCTTAAGCTTCCGGCTTCCTTGAAGACCCGTCCCGTGTTTCATGTGTCTCGGGTTAAGCCTGTCTCCCACAGTCCTCTGATGCCTCCGGCCCCGGCTCCGCCTCCCCCTGAGATCGTGGATGGGCACCCCCAGTGGAAGGTCCGCCGGCTGCTGGACGTCCGGCGTCGAGGACGGGGGTTTCCAGTATTTGGTGGACTGGGAGGGCTACGGTCCGGAGGAACGTAGCTGGGTCTGCCCCCAGCTCATCCTGGACCCTGGACTGCTCACTGAGTTCCATCATTCCCATCCCGACAAGCCGGGCAAGTCGCCTGGTGGCTCCCGTGGAGGGGGGGGTACTGTTATGGCTCGCTCACCCCGCGCCGTGGCCCGCCCACCCCGCGCCGGCAGCCAATCGGCTCGTCAGGGCCGGGCTTAGTCATCAGGGCTGGGCTTAAGTTTGGTGGCCTCCCACGTGCCCGTTGTCAGTTCGTGTTGTAACCTCCCCGCGCCCGCAGTAGCGGCTACTCTCCTCCCACGGTCCTTTTCTCTACGAACTCATCCCAGCCCTTGGTTCATGTTTTTCCCTTGCAAAGTTTCCCCGTGGAAGTATCCTGCCGTGTTCCCGTTTAGATTACCCGCGAGTTTTTTTCCCCCTTGGACTTTCCGTTTTTTCCTTGTCGCTCATTGCCTTCCGATGTTTAACTATTTGTACGCGTAAGGAATAAAGTACGCCAGTTTTCAGCTAACCCCATCTCTGTCTGGTGTCGTGCGCTTGGGGTCTTCCACAAACCCTAACAGCTTTGGGGGTTTTACAACTCTGCCACTGGAGGTGATGGTGAACCCAGAGGGCCTTGCTGGCACGTCCGGCTCCGTGGGAGTGCCCGATGAGGTGGTGACCGGTGGGCTGAGTTGTTCCTATTGCAAGTCATTGCTGTCTCTGGCCGGTTGGGTTGCAACAGTTGCAGGGGCAGGCACGGATTGCAGGTGCCTGCGGTTCCGTCTGAAGACAGCCCCGTCTTCCGTACGCACCGTGTAGGAGCGTGGCTCACCTGAGGGATTCACCACGACTGCGGGCATGTTCCACCCCTTCTGCCCGTCTAGTTTGACTCGTACCCTCTCACCCGAGTGCGGTTCGGTTAGGGAACGTGCAGAGTGTCTCCTGTCGAAGCAAAACTTATAAGCCTCTTTTGCCCTTCTGTCATTCTTCTCCACCTCCTTGTGGTCGAAGAGCTGTGGCTGGAGTTTCCTCTCCAGCACAGGCATGTTGGTCCGGATCTGGCGGCCGGTCATGAGCTGCGCGGGGCTCGCACCTGTGGCAGCAATTGCTGTGGCGCGGTAGCACATCAGCGCTAGGTGTGGGTCAGGCTGCCGCAAAATTATTTTGGCCGTCCCGACGGCCCTTTCGGCAGCTCCATTTGCCTGGGGGAAGTGGGGGCTGCTGGTTGCGTGGCGGAAATCATAGTTCCTACAAAACTGCCGAAATTTGGCTGACGTAAACTGTGAGGCATTGTCACTAATGAGTTCCCCAGGGGCGCCCCATCGTGCGAACATACCTTTCAGCTGTTCAATCACCTGTAGACTGGAGGTGGTCCGTAGCTGGGCGATCTCAATGTCCCTGGAATAATAATCAACCACCACCAGGTAGTTTTTTCCATCCTGCTCGCAAAGGTCTGCCCCAATCTTGTGCCATGGGCCGGGCGGCAGTGGTGTTGTACGTAGGGGCTCTTTGTACTGTGAGGGCTTATTGATTTGGCAGAATGTGCACTGTGTAACTTTCCGGTAAATGTCCGATCCGATGCTGGGCCACCAGACAGACATCTTGGCTCGTTCAAGAAATTTTGTAAGGCCTTGGTGCCCTTCGTGAATCCTGTGTAGGATGTCTTCCTGATACGCGGGGGGAATTACAATCCTGTCTTGGTACAGGAGCAGCCCGTCTGCCTCGGACAGCGATGCCCTCGCAGCGTGGTAGCCATGCAGATAAAAGGGCACGTGCCTCGGCCATCACTCTCTGGTGTACCCGATCACCCTCTGCATTGTGTCGTCCTGACGCGTGGCCTGCTTTAACATGTCCAGCTTCGTGCTCGACACTGGTTTGGTTTCGATCACAGCTTCGACATGCGCACGCATATCCCCGTCTGTGTCTGCCCCGCGGCCGTCCTGGAGTAGGTTCCTGGAAAGGGCGTCGGCCACCACCACCTGTGAACCCGGAACATACACTGCTCTGGGGTTAAAACGCATTAGACGCATTAGAAGCCGCTGGCATCTCGGCGGCACTTTGTCCAGATCATATGCATTAATGAGGGGGGCCAGGGGCTTGTGGTCTGTCTGTAAGCTAAACTCAGCTAAGCCTAACAGATAACGGGAAAACCGCTCACAGGCCCACACCCCTGCAAAGCATTCCTTCTCTAACTTAGAGTATCTCTTCTCTGCATCTGTGAGAGTTCTGGAGCAGAAGGCAACAGGCTGAACTTTGTGCCCCTGAACCTGCAACAGTGCTGCCCCCAGCCCGTAACTACTAGCGTCCGCGCTCACAATGGTGGGCCTTGCTACATCATAGTATGCCAGGGCAGGAGTGGAAGACAACATTGCTTTTACCTTGGTGAAGGCTTGCTGTTGGGGCTCCCCCCACTGCCACTCTGCGTCTTTCTTCAGCAGCTCACTCACCGGGTGTAGCACTGATGACAGTTCGGGTAGAAACCTCCCCAGATAATTTACCATACTCAGCCACTGTCTCACCTGAGGGACATTCTCGGAGCTCTACATGTCTGAGATGGCCTTCACTTTGCCTGGATCTGGTTTGATGCCGTCTTTGCTGATGATGTGCCCGAAATATTGCAACTCACTCCTGCTGAAGCGGCATTTCTCCCGGCTGAGCTTCAGCCCAGATGTTTTGATTGTCTGCAGTACCGCCTCCGAGTTTCTATCGTGCTCGTCCTGGTCCTTGCCGTACACGAGTATGTCATCCATGACGACGACCGTGCCCTTGTGGTCTCTCAGCAGAATGCACATTTCCCTCTGGAAGATCTCCGGTGCCGATGTGATGCCGAACGGGAGCCGCTGGAAACAGAACCGGCCTCTGGGAGTAATGAAAGTGGTTAGTTTTACACATCTGGGATCTAGCGGGATTTGCCAGAAGCCAGACGATGCGTCTAGCGTTGTAAAAACCCCTGCCCCTGCTAACTTGGGCATAATGTCCTCCAGCGTGGGAAGCATAAACCGCTCGCGCTTAACAGCCTGGTTTAACCACTTAAGGTCCACACAGATCCGTATCTTGCCGTTCTTTTTGACTACGGGCACCATGGGTGCACACCACTCTGTAGGCTCGGTCACTTCTGTGATGATCCCCAAGGACTGCATGCGTTGCAGCTCGTCGTCCACCTTTGGCATGAGAGGGAAAGGGACCCTGCGTGGCGTGCTGAGGGCATAAGGCTGTATATTGGGCTTAAGCTCAATCATGACAGGTTCACAATTAAGCAATCCAATGTCCCCGAAAACATCTTCGCTAACCTGATCTGTTCTAACAACTAGGCCCATGTCACATGCAGCTCTGCAGCTCAATAGATTGTTGGCATTTGGCCCTTTTATCACAAAAATCCCAATTTTGTGCATCTTCCCCCATCTCTCCGTGCACGCCACAAATTTCCCCGCACACTGCAGTGCTCCCCTGGGCTTCTCAGGTCGATTGATGTTTTAAAAAGCTGTGGCCGTTCAGGCAGTGACCTATATGCAGTCTGTGACATGGTAGTGATGTCCGCCCCTGTATTGATTTTAAAATGAACCAACTTGCCGCAGATCGGTAACTCCACTTGCCGCTTTTTCTCAAAATCCATCCCCTCAATGCAACCGAGAAAGTAGGGGCGGCTTTTACTTTCCGCTTCGCCCTCATACGCAACATCCTGGTAAACGACCTCCCTCACGTCTCTGGTTTTGCATACGGCAGCAAAATGTCCCAGCTTGTCGCATTTCCTGCAACGCCTGTTGTGTGCAGGGCATTCCTGCTGTTGCCCGTGCGCGCGATCACATGGGCGGCAGGCTGTTTTGGGCCGCTGTGCGTTTCCGTCGCCCTTATTGTAGTGGTTGCTAGCGTTACTGCGGTCGCGGTTGGCATTGGCGCCCTGTGCTTTGCTAACTGCATTCAGTTCAGCTGTAATTCCTTCCGCATTCTGCTGTTTAACCAGCTCGAACTGACGGGGGGCCATTTGCACCGCTTTTCCTAGCGTGAGCTCATCTTCCATCTGCAACTTCTGTGACACGTCTCGCTCAGCAACTCCGATCACAACTCTATCACGAATTTGCTCTTCCTTTAATGCCCCGAACTCACAGTGTTCTGCCAACTCATATAAACTCCTCCTCACCAAGGCCTCGACAGTCTCTCCAGCTCTCTGCGAGCGCTGGGGAAAACATGCACGTTCGTAGATGACATTTCTCCATGGTACGAAATGCTCATTGAAATTACTGACCATCCTGTCATAATCATTAGCGTGAGGAGCCTCTTCGAACGTAAATGAATTAAAAATAGCTTCTGTATCTTTCCCCATTGCGTATATCAAGGAATTGACTTGGATCTCACCTTCCTCCGCATTTAGCTTGGTTGCTAGTCAAAACCGGGAAGACCTCTGAATCCAAATCGGCCATGCCGCCGGTTGCGTGAAATCAAATGCCTCGAGGGGATTAAATTTTGCCATTCCTCGTCTCACCGGACCAACTCCGTTCCCGATTATTGAGGTACTTGGATTCGAAGATCTTCTGACACCATGTCATGTGCATATACGACAGGCAAGGGAGTCGCGATTAATACCGTGCTTTATTCAGCCATCTGCTTCCAGTACAGAGTAGAACAATCCCAGAATGCCCCAGTACAGAACCGCGCTAAAACATATTGTTGCGTGCCCCTCCTCTTACGTACACGGCATGCTGGGCACAGTAGTTCTCATCACAGAACGTTTGGCTGAAGATGTTGAACCAAATGCGATTTATATACAGAAGCCAACTACGCGGCAGCAAAAGCCTAGTGGTGGTGGTGGTACTGGTGGTCCAGGAGCTAAAAAGAGACCAAAGGCTTTCGGATCTCGTACTATAGACTATTATTCCTTGGCGAAGTGGCAAATGTACTAGCTGATCTGAGTTTTATCATGAAAAACAAAGTTGTCTGTGATTCAGAGGCATTATCAGCCCAGTGTACTGTGTTGTATGTCTGGTTACCTGTGCGCGTACAGCTTTGAAATAGACAAAAAAATGTTTGTTGTTGTCTTGTGGTGATTAAGATGCACTATGTCCGATTGCCTGCATGAAATAAACGGAACATATGTAAAAGGTTGTCTTGTGGTGACATCAGGTTTGTAGGCAAGTGTCGATTGCTCTTGTACACAACACACAGTTAACATGGTTTTACAGTTTCTTTATTGAGCACAGGTTACGCAAAACACAAACACACACAAACACACACACACTAGCACTCTGTGATTGTCCACAAACGTAGAGAATTAAAAACCTCTTGGACCGAGTTGTACCCCTCTCTCGTATTCTGTTGGTCTCTGGTGACACGCAAAAATACCAAGCATACCCTGTAGTACCAACATGTGAGGCTGGGTATGGTGCTTTGCTTAAATGTTTTGATGAGCAATATCAAGGGGGCCTATTTTGACAAGGGGGCTCTCTTATCGTGTAGCATGTTCTGGCCATTAATGTGCTGGGCATTATCAAAGACCAAATTTTGGTACTGCAGCGATGGCGAGTACTGTCAAGCATAGAGCTCTTGGGCCTTTAGTAGCATCCACCACGGCAGTTTCTATTCTTTCCTGGTGACCGACGATTTTGACTCTCAGCCTGGCTAGCATTTAGCGGGCGATCATGGTCATGTTTTGGCTATCGCTAGGAAGGGACTGATTCCCACCGAGGCTGTTGAGGTCTTCAGCCCCAAACCTCAGAGTTTGCATACGATGCTGCTGCATCGTGCCATTGTCCCTCGATGATGGGAGCCAAGAGGAGAGTCCTAACGCTGGGTCTCTCATGGTAAAAGAAAAAAACTCGTCTTGGGCAAGAGTGCCGGTTGTTTCCTCATGTCATTTATGGCGTGGGGCAAATTGTTGAGTATCTTTCTGAACACTATTCCCAACCAGCTTTTCGGGCACCATGCTGTGGCTTGGATGAATTTCCTCGTGGGAGACTCGGGGTGTAGGTCGTTGACCAACCAAGTCAGGGACACCCAAGTCCCTTCGTAGTTGTTGTCAAAGAAGGGTCCTGGTTTATGAAAATGCCTGCTGAGGTAGGATGTGATGTCGATCATTACGCTGCCCTTAGAGACCAAGATATCATTCAGCTGCAATTCGTACTTTGGCAGTGCACTCTTTTCAAGGGCCTCTGTCAGCGTGAGGATGATCTGAGCCAGGTTTCTCTCTACATATATTGGTCGTGTTTGACGTGGGGATATACAGGGTCATAGGCCGAGTGGGGTGCAGCAACCGAGCGTACATGACGACGTAGAGTTTGTCGCGTTTTGCGCTGAGACACAACGATTTTTCTGGCCCCGTGAAGATGCCGGGGTATCGTTCTGTCATCAGCTGAGACAACCTCACAACGTCCTCCTCAAACTTATTGATCACAGACTCATCGCCCTTCAAGGACAAGGTGACTGTAGCAACATCTTCCCCAGTGCCGTGTCGTACCACGCTCGATACGTTGACCGGAGGAGCTTCGTCATCGATATCAGTACAGTCATCGTGCTCCTTGTCAGCATCCTCCTCCTCCTTGTTGTCTTGTGGTGATTAAGATATACTATGCCTGATTGGCTGCATGAAATTAACGAAACATATGGTCGAAACATGTGGGACAGATGTTTATGCGGTGCTCGCGGTGATTGTTCGATGATACCGAGCCCTATTGCATAACGCCCTGGTTCCGCGTGCTGACCAACTGCTGCATGCTGATCGACCCGCGGGTGGCTAGAGGTGAGCGGTACTTGACTGATTCCTCAGTGCTGGATTACTCGTACGTGTTCCCTGTGAAACCTGAGGACATTGATGTTGTTCGGATTCTCCTCTACCCATCCCCCAACTTGAAGTGGTGAACATACCACGACCCAACCCAAATCGCACCGCCGGCAAGATTACATTCCACAACAATTGTGAGAACAGATGTCGAGTCTTACCCAGGGGAGCCGGCATCTACATAGAAGTCGACATGGTGGGGTACAATACGGTTGCTGACACCGTGGTGCTTCTGGAACTTAAAACTCATATGAATGATGCTCCGGACAAGCGCACGCTGTGGCACTACAGCACCCATCTATGGCTTACTTGGATGATGTTCTCCTTGACGTACCCACATCTGGCCGAGCGCACTCGGGCTTACTTGATTATGGTGAGGCCAGGCTCTGACGAGTGTTTCATACACACATGTTTCAAGCCCACGGTGTCAGAGTCTCTCAAGAGAAGGTTCGTGTGGCTTGATTGCTTGTGTCCCCTGGTCAGGGATTGCCTCGTGCAGACTTGCATCAACCTCAGGGTGGCTAATGCTGCTGCTAGCAAAGACGCTTCCCGCGTCACGACCCGATTACACTCCACTGACTTATCTCACAGGCACAAGATGATAAAGGGAGCGAGGATAACAAAACGGCGGCTGCTGCTGCTAAATCATCCTTGTGAACAGCAGTGTAGCAAGCCTTGTGGCTAACCTAAACAACCTGTTGGTCTTGAGCTGGAAAGTCATCATCAACTCCTCTCGATCCTCGTTCACCAACCATTCCCCGTTCAAGGCTTCCACTCACACTTTTAAGCGGTGATCTTGACCACCTTCCCCGCAACCCATCAACATACTGAAATACTGCTGGTACATGCGCTCCAGCTCCACTGACAATTCGCTCGCAGACGATATCATCCGCGCTGTTTTTTTCAGAGGGCTGCCAATGTTGCTACTGTTGCAGCAACACAAAGTTGTCTTGCCTAGGCAAGGGGTAGCGAGCGTACAAGTTGTAAAAGTTGCCCCCGCTCATAGAGGCCGCCTGGCTGCACATTTCAAACAGATTGCTGTAAGCTCTCGAGGCTGCCTCCTTCATCTAGTCTTCCTCTTGGAAGCATCCATCGTCTTGATGCAAAACCGTGAGGTCGTCCTGCCTCGCGGACCTAAATGCTATGTCCTGTGCGAAAGCTGTCATCATCACTAGCTGCCCATGGTTTGTCAGCCAAAAAGATTTCATGATCTGATCATTTCCGTGGACCCCGAGCTGCCCTGCCGCCCATACGCACGTATCCGGAGCCCCCTCAGTCACCAAGGCTCTGTTGAGATCTGTGGAGGATATGACATTAGTGTTGCTTCTGTCGTATTCACGCAAACGGGCCCGAGAAAGCCCAGTAATAACGAAAGTGAACTTTGGCAGGCAGCGCGATGTCTTCCACCAGCCACACTTTGCAACGAAGACCCGAAGATACCAGCTTTCTTTCACGGGGGCAGAGGATGTTCCTCTGCATCATCCTCCTCTTCTTCTGAACCGAACCAGCAGCAGGACAAGTCTCAAGGATCAGCCGCAGCAGCACATCCTCTGACAACCCACCCACTCGAGAAGAGCTTACTCTTTAGCCATTGCTGGGATCCCGTAGACAGACGCCAGTCTCGGCGGATACCTGTTGGGCTCGCCGCAGACTGCATCAGGTAAGAGTTGCTAGAGACTGCCAGACGCCACAAGTTTCACAAGAGACTTGCGAGCGCCTGAAAGAGTACATGTTGCAGTCGACTGATAGGTCGGCTAAAGCACGGTTAATACTCGATCTGGGCCTTGAAGGTGCACGCTCCCAGATTCGGGTACTCCGAGAGACTGCTGCACAGGCCCGTGGTAATCACCATTCTGTCATGGCTCGTTTCGGTAACATGATCGATAGGGTGTTTGAATACTTTCACTCAAAGTGTATGAAGATGGAGCCCTTCAAGCTGGAGCTGACCCATGGCGTGGTGCTGGGTATAGCTCACAACCAGTTTGTGGAGTCCCTATTCAGGTACAAGCATACTATACTTGAGAATCTGGGGCTTCTTCCGTGCGGCTCCGAGGGCTACGATCACACCAGGCCCGCCATTACCCACTGCGCTGCCATTGAATAAATTTTCGCCCAGTACGCCAACCCCTACACCCTGTGCTCGGCACCCAGACACTGTGGCTGCTGCTGGTCTCAGTGTTATTGCACATCGAGATCAACGTGATGGTGCAGGCTCAAAACAAACACATGTGCAAGACTCTCTTCATGGGAGTCGAGAAGATGATACACGAGCTGCAGATGCTGCCATCTTTCACTCAGATAGAAAAGGTCAGCTCAAGCTGCGGAAATCCAGAGAACAGAGTATACAAGTTTGACTCTTGCAACAAGAAATTGTCTTTCTCTCACTTTCTGTCATCCAGCAACAATGTGAATATCATTACGTATCATTTGTTCGCTTGCTTGTTGCCTGCTTTGCTTGTTGTGTGCTTGCTTAACAGCCGGTCACGGCCCTGCGCATCAATTCCTGCTGTCACTGCTCATAAGCGCAGCCGCTCTGTGTCCTCTGTTCTTTGTGTATATGGTGGTAGTTTCGCAACAACCCTCTCTCGGACAGTTTGCTGACCAAAGATGGGAGACTGCACGGGCCAGGATGAGTACCTTTGTTACATGACCAAGTCTGAAGAGGGAAAGCAGAGATGGCACGTGTGGAACCTCAAATCCGAAACTACTCGGTTGCACGAGGGTGACCGATTCGTTGTCCGAATTCCCTCTGCGTCCAACTTCGACAGCGTCGCCTGGCAGAGCAAAGCTGTATCATTGACCGAGTTGGTTCTCCACGCGACCGGCTTAAACGCTGTAATTATAGACAAACACTTTGCTTCGTGGGAAGGAAGAGAGACCGCCACTGCCGCTACTGCTTCCGTAGCATCGACTCAAGCTCTGGAAAGGTTCCTAGTGGTGCGAGGGATAAAGTGCCACGATTACATACGACACGTAGTGTTTGAGTGCCACGAGGCTAGCAACGGGCTCGGACACCAACTGTGCGAGCTCTTTTGAACCCTGGTCCCTGTGATGATGGAGTGGCGATACGACATCATGCATCACTACCGTCTTTTTAAGCGCACGGTCTTCATTCACTACGTGAAAGACGCAGAGTTCCCACCGATCTTGGTCGAAATGACACAGCCCAACGGGTTGTTGGACCGGGCTGTGTTGTGTCACCAGCGAGTACACGATGTGTCACTAGAACAACACAAGCACTACCTGCGTTACTGCGGATGGGCTTACGAGATGACGGAAACGACCGAGACCGGAGTGGCCGCAGACGGTGTTACCAAAGAATATGAGGATGACTGTGGGGTAGACGATACCAAGGATAGGAATGTAGAAGAAGACGAAGATGATACTGGATACTTATACCATGCAAGGTGCATACGTTCAACTCACTCACAAACACTCTCACAGACCGCCCAGGGAGCTGGAGCAAATGTTACCCGGTGCGGCTCTCGAAACGATTGAGATTCACAGACTTGATGGCTTGTTGCTTGGGGACTGCGCACAGGGAAATTCTGCAAGCATGCTACGAAGCAAACCTACCTGAATGCACCAACTGGGGCTCCGTTAACCCCGTGCTGCTGATAACAGATGAACTCGACAGTGGGACCCAGCCTCCCACGTGAAGGTTCTCGTACATAGTTACCTCGAGAGGCTACCTGGCACAGTTCCCGGGAGGGCGCCCTGGTTCTCCGCAGTACAACGAAGTGTTTCTGCGTGGGCGACCCGTAAGCAGACTCAATCTAAAGTGCTGCGACGTGTATAGGGCGGACTTCGAAGACGGCAACGATCGCAAAAAAACACTATGTCACGACGTGGCTGCAAGCGTTCTGGTCACCGCGACCAGAGCCGTACTGGCTCTGGTAGGCAGGGGTGGTGAGCGGTGTCCAGACATAGTAATCGACACGGGAAAAGAGGCGACTTACGCTCGGCGATGCGGACCCTGGTCGGGTAAAATCAGCATGAGATTGCGCTGATATGTGCCTGTAGAATTCTGCGCGAGCGACATCGGTGACCTCGGTCCTTTACTGGAGAAAATCGAAAAAAATGTAGCTCGGGAACATGTTACTTCCGTAACCCGAGAACGAGTGCGGGATTTGTCAGGCCAAGACCCACAGCTTGCTGCTCACGGGAGACTCGTGTCGAGACGTCACCCGAATGCACCGCCGCTCTGCCATCGACAAGGCGCCCTATGTGTGCAACAACAGCGTCAGTCTGCCCAACTGCACCAAAGATGGCTCGGCTATCGAGTACGTGGGCACGTTCAACTCTAACATAAAAGATCCAAAGGACGAGGACCCAGTCGGCCTGGCCGTGGGACTGTCGGCTGGTCCGATCCAGAGGGACGTGATCTCCATAAGCCTAGAATACGAAAACGTGCTCTCGACTCATCCCTGCGACCGTGTGATGGTATCACGCCAGAGCGGCAACCCGGCTTCTCCGGCCGTGACCGATCAGAAGGTGAAAGAACTCTCAATGGAGTGGGGGGCCCGGGTCAGGATTGGTTGCGTACGTGGAAGCTGTGGAGCGATCTAAAACGTTCCCTTGCCCGAAAAACTCGAGGATACACCAAAAGTGTCGCCTCACAGCTTTGGTGTTTGAAGGAGGACACGTTATCTAAAGGAGTTGAATCAAGTGCAACTGGACTTGGTATATGCATATCCGTGAAGACGTTTCGCCTCTCATCCAAGAGGCTTCCTCAGTTCGTGCCTGTCTGACTAGACCAAGCTAGTCGTGATGAGACTCGGAATTTATCCTCTAGGAGTCATTGTCAGAGCTATTGATATGCTTGGCTCTTTGTGATCCGATGCTTTTACCAACGCCCGTCGCTAACAGAGCCAAAGATATGAGTGCCTCTTTTGTGTACCGATGTTTGGCCGCGCCCGTCGTTATCGGAGCTATTGATTTGCATTTGTTTAGCAGCGACGGTCGTTGGGGGATTAGTTTCGACTTCATTATTCAGTGGTCATGGGAGTCGTTGGAGCCGTTAGTGACCGACTGTTGTTCTTGGAGGCTAGGCTTCTTGAGTCTCCCGGGTAGAGATGAAAGGACGGCATTGTAAGTGGGAGATAGGTGGTGTGACAGACCTCCTCCTCTGTTGAGGGGTGGTTTTTCCAGTTTCGCATAGATGGCTTCCTTTACCCCTCTTTCAAACCATCTATCTTCTCTGTCCAAAATGTGTACGTTGTTGTCCTCGACGGAGTGTGTCTTCTCCTTTAGGTGTAGATAGACTGCTGAGTCTTGTCCTGAGGAGTTTGGCCTTCTGTGTTGGGCCATCCGTTTGTGTAGTGGTTGTTTGGTTTCTCCTATGTATAGGTCAGTGCAATCTTCATTGCATTGTACAGCATACACCAGATTGCTTTTCCGGGTGTGTGGTACATGGTCTTTGGGATGAACCAGTCTTTGTCAGAGTGTGTTGCTGGGTTTGAAGCCTGAGGGGGTTCCATGTTTATGGATCTTGGGGAGTCCATATATGCATGGAATGTTATCTTGTGCGTAGAGACGGTGGTATTGTATCCGATCAATGGTTCCTCCTTTCAGTAGTTTCTGTAGGTACTCTGTTATTCTCCTCCTGTAACCACTAGTAGGATCGCGTCTCAGAGGTTCATAGGTGTCGGTGTCGCTGAGTAATGACGTGATCTTGGCGTGGTAGTCTGTTGTGTTGAGGATAACCGTGCATCTCCCCTTATCTGCTGGAAGGATAGTGATGTTTTCGTCCTTGCTCAGGGCTGTCACGGCTTTCCTTTCCTCCATGGTTAGGTTGGAAGGAAGGAGTTTCACATTGGATAGAGCTGCTGATACCTTTAACCTAAGCTGTTCCGCATCGGTTTCCGTTAGCTTGTTTTTCCTTATGTCTGATTCTGTGGATGTGATGATGTCACCTATAGGTAGTTGTTTGGGTGTCATGACGAAGTTCAGTCCTTTGGCTAAGACCTCCTTCTCTGATTGGGAAAGTACCTTGTCCGACAGATTCATGATCCATCTGTTCTGCGTTCCATTTTGTGTGGGATGTTCTGTCTTTTGTCTCCAGGTAAGTATATCTGCTTGGCTAGTGTTGTTGGTTCATCGCTGTAAGTTTTGAAACTTCCCTGTCTGCCTTTCTTTGGTTTTGTGGTGTTGAGATAGTTGGGCTTTCTTGGTGAAATCAGTGATCCTCTCCAAGACTCACCAGGCAAGTGGGATGTTATTTGCTGGAGTAGTTGGTCAGATTTCTCCCTCAGCCCTTCAATAGTGAAATGGACCTGTCTCACTCTTTCATTCAGGAATTGATTCTGTGCCTTCTCTAGGATTCTATCTGCTCTAGGTCCTTTCATTGTGGTACACAGGCACAGGCTAGTGGGTATGAGCCTGTGTTGTTAGCATCTCAGATTGAATCGTAAGTGGTTTCTGTAGTCTGCAATCTTTTGAGCCATCCTTTCATATTCCCTCACCATTTTAAGGTTGTCAGACCCAAATTGTTCCGCAACATGTCTGTGAATGTTCTCATTCATACAGGTTATGGTTATCCAAAGGAGTTGAATCAAGTGCAACTGGGCTTGGTATATATCCGTGAAGACGTTTCGCCTCTCATCCAAGAGGCTTCCTCAGTTCGTGCCATTCTGATTAGACCAAGCTAGTCTGACTGGCTGGTGATGAAACTCAGAATTTATCCTCTAGGAGTCCTTGTCAGAGCTATAGATGTCCATGGCCCTTTTGTGTTCCGATGTTTACCAACGGCCATCGCTAACAGAGCCATAGATATGAGTGGCTCTTTTGTGTACCGATGTTTGGCCGCGCCCGTCGTTATCGGAGTTATTGATTTGCATTTGCTTAGCAGCGACGGTCGTTGGGGGTGTTAGTTTCGACTTCATTGTTCAGTGGTGATGAGAGTCGTTGGAGCCGTTAGTGACCGACTGTTGTTCTTGGAGGCTAGGCTTCTTGAGTCTCCTGGGTAGAGATGAAAGGAAGGCATTGTAAGTGGGTGTTAGGTGGTGTCGCAGACCTCCTCCTCTGTTGAGGGATGTTTTTTCCAGTTTCGCATAGATGGCTTCCTTCACCCCTCATTCAAACCATCTATCTTCTCTGTCCAAAATGTGTACGTTGCTATGAAGAGCTGTGCATTCATAACGTGGTGGGGCAGGGTACGTACCATCTGGTCTAGCTGGGCAACAGACACAGCAGCTGGACTTGTTAAACATGGACTACATCTATCAACATGTACTACAGTTTAAATAAGATGTGCTTCTAGATTTGTGAAACCTGTGTATTTTTTTTATTTTTTTGGGGGGGAGGTATTGTTCCCCCTTTGTTCTCCCAGATTGTACTTGGCCCACTCTTCCGAGCCGTCCCGGTCGCTGCTCCACCCCCTCTGCCGATCTGGGGAGGGCTGAAGACTACCACATGCTTCCTCTGATACATGTGGAGTGAGGAATTTCGCCGAGGGAGGGGGGGGCGTAGCGCGTAGTGCAGCGACCAGGACACATACCTTACATCCGGCTTCCCACCGGCAGCAGACACAGGCAGTTGTGTCTGCAGGGACGCTCGACCAAGCCGGAGGTAACACGGGGATTCGAACCGGCGATTTCCGTGTTGGCAGGCAACGGAATAGACCGCTACTCTACCCGGACGCCAAACCTCTGCAATTGTTTTGTGAAATACAATCAAAATAAAAATAAACTTCCGCGAATCGTTCTGAATTACAGTTGGTCTGACATCTCCACATTCGGTTCTTGTAAATTTAAAGCGTTTTGAAACACAACATCAAAACCGAGGAGAAAAAACCAATTCATAAAGAAAACACCGTAGAATATAAATTCCCACATCAGGATATATCAAACGCAATGAAGCTACGAGCCGCTGGATGTGAATATCAAACGGATATTGAACGTAATGTGTCTTTACCGCAGCAGGGCCGGTCCTATGCTATTCTGGGCCGGGGAGCAACCATCGCTCACCGCATCCCCCCCCAAAAAAAACAAAAGCCCACAGACATGCACGACCGTGACAACCACCAATAGCCATAAAGCCTAGGCCTACGCACGCACGCATACACCACACAGCTGTGTGTGGGGTGAGCACAGGCTACCAATTCAAAATAACATCAACCACAGGACACAATTACAAGCAACCATGCCACAGCGGGCTATTGTAAAGTCCTCCTCATTATCTTACCTTCAAACTTGACGCGTCGTGTCTTGACCGCTGCAAATGTTGCAATTGTGTCATTGTAATCCACCTGTCTTGCCACGCGGTTCTCGATGGACAACAGAGCCAACGCAGACAGTCTTTCTTGGGACATCGTTGATCTCAAATATGTCTTGATCAATTTCAATTAGCTGAAAGAGCGCTCTGCACTTGCGACTGAGAATGGAGTTGTAAGAAACACCTGGCAAGCGGCAGTAGTGTTCGGAAATGCCGTTTTCATGTCTCTCTCAACTAAAACATCCAGCATTTCAGAGGTTCTTTTTTACATCAGCTGGGAGCAGACGTGACAAAAATCCAAATCCACTGTCCAGTTCTCCACCATCAATCCCCCCACAAACTCCGCGAGCTCTTCACAGGCCTCTCTGTGGTTGTCAATCAGGTTAACATTTTTAATGTCCTCCAAAACGCGGAAAAGACGATCGCACTGACTCACATATGAAAAACGCTCTTCTGTCTAAGTTATCATTGTGTCGGTCAAGCGGGTGAAAAAGCTCACTCTAAACTTGTCCTCCCCTGTCAAAGGCTCATCGACTGACGTTTCACCGGGAAGTCGTTTTCGGCGTCGCGTGCGATGTTCAGGGAAAG
Organism: Lampris incognitus; assembly: GCF_029633865.1. Classification (NCBI taxonomy): domain Eukaryota; kingdom Metazoa; phylum Chordata; class Actinopteri; order Lampriformes; family Lampridae; genus Lampris; species Lampris incognitus. Next base: position 139,061 of record NW_026611089.1, read on the forward strand.
CCGGTGGACCGTCAATATTCTCTGCAAGTTCTTCTGCTTTTTCAGCAGCATCTTGGAAACCGTTCAGTAGACATTGTTCCATCTCTTCTTCTATAGCTGTGACAACTCTTACTGCATCACCGATGCTCAAATGTCGTGACTGCAGGATGACACTGGCCTGATTGACTGTATTCAGCACTTTGTGCCAAACAACTAAGCTGACCAAAAAGTCAAATGTTTCAATTGCCTGCACGAGACTTGTGACTTTACAGGTGGTCTCGGAATCATAGGTGCTATCTTCACTGATGGCTATGAGTGCATCTATGACCTGGGGTAGCTGCTCAATTACCGTTCTTGTCGCGTCAGCATGAGCGCTCCATCTGGTCTCTGAGAGAGGTTTCAGTGTGATGCGTATATGTTTTTCAAGAATCCCCCAACGTGTCGTTGATTTTCCGAATAATTTGTCTAGCTGATTTAGCACTCCAAAAAAATTCTTGGCCTCGTTCGATGACTCAGCTGCATGTTCAATGGCCAGATTCAAGTTGTGAGGGCAACAGGGCACAAAGAAAGCCCGCTTGTTAACCTGCTTCACCCTTGCTTGTACTCCCCTGTGCACACCCCTCATGTTGGCCCCGTTATCGAAACATTGTCCCCTGCAATCATCAATGTTGATACCATATTTAGCCACCTTTTCTAGCAGTGTATCTGCAAGTGCCTCGCCCGTTGTGCTTTTCACAGCAATGAATTCAAAAAAGCTCTCATGCACCTCTACCTTCTGGTCTGTTGTAACATATCGCAAAACGAGAGAGAGCTGTTCTTTGTGCGACACATCTGGTGTGCAGTCCATCATGATGCTGTAATATCCAGCTGTTTTGACCTTCTGCACCATTTTTTCCAACACTGCCTAAGGTAGGAGTCCAATAAACTCATTTTGAATGTTTTTGCTGAGGTAGTGGGTAGTCTTGGAATGATTGAGATGTCGTGCTAATGGAGCATCATATTTGGCCAAAAATTCCACAAGCTTAAGAAAATTGCCGTTGTTTTCTTGGTAAAGGCGATCGACACTTCCTCTAAATGCAAGGTTTTGTAATGCAAGAGACATGATGCAATCCAAAATTTAGCTAAGCACTTCATGCCACCGTTGTCTCTCACTGAGAAGCTCTGCTTGCTGGTGGCTGTCCATCGTTGTACCAGTAGCCAAAGCGAATTCCAGAGTTTTCCACTTTGAAAAATTGTCAAGATGAGAACGATAATTCTCGTGTTCAGTCAGTCTCGTTGATAACTTGACCTAGTTTGAAAAACCAGTAAGGAAGACCCCTTTGTCAGTTCCAAACAACTTACAACAGAAACAGAAGACAGCATTGGCAGACTTTGAGTAGACTAACCATGGCCGAGGTACTTTTAGGGCACCGACTGTCCTGGTGTAATTATCTGGTGTGAAACGACGCCCATCCATTTTAGGGAAATCAAAATTGGTCACCTGCAGTGGTTTATTTCTGACTATGTCCGTTCTGATGTCATCATCCTGCATTCTGTCTGGCCACTGTGCAGGATCAAATAAGTCAAACTCACGCTCCCCATCACTTTCGTGACTTCCCTCTTCCTCGACAGATTCTTGATGGTCGTTTGCATTCTCGATAGCGGTGGAGGTGCTAGAGCGCCACGGTCGCTGTCCGCTCCGGTATCCTCTGCTGCTGAGTTAGCACACGTGGTGGATGTGCTAGCTTCATTGCTATCCACAGCATCCTCCAAGTGTTCTGCTGCCCGAACGTTAAGCCAAGCACCGTATACCTTCTTTGCATTTTCTGCCTCTTTTTTTTGCATACAACCAGATTTGTTTCCAGACATTTTTTTGGTTAGTAGAACCGAATTTCACGTCTTCACCATAGGCTATACTAACTCATGGGGGAGGGGGAGGACGACACAACTTTTGATACATTTTTGAAAATAAATCGTTCTCAGAAAATAGGGAAACTGCCAGGAGGAGCAACATACAGGGCCTCTTTGCACTGCTGAGACATACAATTAACAATCCCTGCACTTACAGCAGACTCAGCGCCCCTGCAGACCTGCGCCCGGTGCGGTTGCTCCCGTTGATACCCCCGCAGAACCGGCCCAGTACCGCAGTATTAACTTTGGATCTGACAATTCCCTCTGAAGTGTTTCTGCCCCTCTGAAGAAAACGGACAAGCCTAAACAGGGAGGATCTCCATAAAGCTGCTCGGTAAATCTCTTCCTCCGTGTAACGGCTCAACTATACCGATGTAGTGAGGCCTCGCTGCATGTTGTGTGCTAGTACAGGCCTAAGTGAATGTGTAGCGACCTCACAGCTTCTCAGCCTTTCTATCTAGCTAACAGAACTGGTGGGACGGTGAACTGGAACAATAACAGCATTTATTTAATTTAACACCGCAGTTAGTTTCCGGGGGGGGGGCTGCAAATCGTTCGTATAAAGTTCGCACATTTCTACTCATTTACCGACAACAGTGTCTGCTCTGCTGGATGAAGAACGACACCGCAGCGCCTCGCTGCACGCCGAGCAACAGCCGAAAACCTTGTTCCAAGACGAATTCCTCCTTAAGCCCAGTGCTAAAGTGGACGAAGCCAAGGGGCAGGGAATACTCTCAGGAGGGATTTGGGAGAAAAGGAAGGGAGAAACATCCAAACTGCCCAACAGGTTTGCTGACGATGCCGCTCCTACTGCAGAACGGTCAGTTCACCTCAAACACGGCAGCCATCGTTCATTTCTTTTTGTCTCGACAGCCTACCCGAACTCGCACAAATCCATTTTGCAGCTGCTAACCTTTTGGTGACGTCATCACAATCAAACATCAACTTCTTCACACTCAAACTTTCACCGTCTTCCTTAGCCGCCACAGAAGACCCGCCCTCTGCGACAGTTCCTCTCCTTCCAATAGGCCCACAGTTCCTGACAGTCATTGATCGGCCAATGAAGTGCCCACCCATCACCAGAGGCAATTCAAGCCTCTGCAAGCCAGTCAGTCCCATGTGGCTCGCCACATCTGACTCTCACTTTGTTAGCGCTCAGCAAATAAGTCAGACTTCACTTTGGTTTTCTCCCGACATGTTTAGTTTTTAATTCATTTGTTGAAGGTTAAACGCAGACTCGGTTTTTAATGTGTAGCGATAATTAAAGCTATGTTGACATTTACATATTAAAGGTATGGTATCACTAGATTAGCATTGTTGTATCTCCCTTAGAGTATTGAGCAACTTATACTGCTAGGTTTATAACATAAATCAGTCGAGAAAGGGATTCGAAATTTGCTGTCGTGACAGCCGGTGGTTTTATTATACAATAACTTTCACGTGACACTCCAAGGCACCCGTAATATCAATACCCTGGTCCGCCTATAGGTGGCAGCAACGGAACAGGTATAATCACAATATATAATAAGCATATTATGTGAGAAACAATAAAAGCAATTGGGTAATTGTGCTTCATTGTTTGAAACCTTTTATTTTAATCTCCAAACAGATGACATGTGTACAAATACACATATAAGAATAGGACTTCAGACAGCACTTTAACTCACATTGTAAACCATGTTTTTATTTATTATTATTAATATTATTATTATTATTATTTATTGCTAAATTAAGTAAATATGACATATATATTGACAATTATTTGTTAATTCAATTGAGAAAGGCATGACTCTATGATAAAACACATTTTTATTGGCAATTTGTATTAGAAACCAATGCAGACAAACTTAATTATATATTGGATTATGTATTTAGATAAATAAGTGTACAGGCTTAGGAGGCGGTGATAAAGCCGCTCAGGGGACAGTCTTCAGAGGCAGCGGGGCAGCCAGTCAGGGGACAGGCTTCGGAAGCAGCGGTGAAGTCGCTCGCGGGACAGGCTTTGGGGAAGGCCTTGCAGCTGCTCAAGAGACAGGATTCAGAGGCAGCGGGACAGCCGCTCGGAGGACGAGCTTCGGAGGCGGCCCGGCAGCTGCTAGGAGCACAGCCTTCGGATGCGACCAGGCATCCGTTAGCGAAGCAGACCTCGGAGGCGGCATGGCAGCCACTTGGGAAACAGACCTCGGAGGCAGCGGGACAGCCGCTTGGGGGACAAGCTCCGGAGGCAGCGGGGCAGCCGCTGCGGGACAGGCTTCGGATGTGGCGGGACGGCCACTCGGGAGACAGGTTTTGGAGGCGGCCTGTCAGCCGCTCAGGGTACAGGTTTAGGAGGCGGTGGCAAAGCCGCTCGGCGGACAGGCTTCGGACACGGCGGGACTGCCGCTTGGGGGACAGGCTTTGGAGGAGGCCCGGCAGCCACTCGAGGGACAGGCATTGGAGACGGCGGGACACCCACTCGGGAGACAGGTTCCGGAGGTGGCCCAGCAGCCGCTCGGGAAACAGACATCGGAGGCGGAGTGGCAGCCACTCGGAGGACAGGCTTTGGAGGCGGTGGGGCAGCCGATCAAAGGACAGGCTTCAAATGTGGCCTGGCAGCCACTCGGGGGTCAGGTTTAGGAGGCGGTGTTACATCCGCTCAGGAGACAGGCTTCGGAAGCAGCGGGGCAGTCTCTCGTGGGACAGGCTTCGTAGGAGGCCCGGCAGCTGCTCAAGGGACAGGCTTCAGAGGTAGCGGGACAGCCGCTCGGGTGACAGGCTTGGGAGGCAGTGGGACAGCCACTCGGGGGACAGGACTCACAGGCGGCGGAGCAGCCACTCGGGAGACAGGGGAGCAGGCTTCAGAGGCGTGGCTGACGGCTCAGGAACAGACCACATGTCGGCAGAGACAGCCGAAGGCACAGGGACAGATATCATGTCGGCAAAGACAGCCGACAGCACAGGAACAAACCTCTCATCGGGAAAGACTGCCGACGGCACAGGACCAGTGTGCACGTTGGCAAAGATGGCTGATGGCACAGGAACAAACCGACAATTTTGGAACTCAGGAACACTGGACAGCTGACGCTTGGGGACATTGGGCAGCCGAGACTCAGGGTCGCTGGGCAACTGAGACTCGGGGATGCTGGGCAGCTGAGTGTTGGAGATGCTGGGCAGCTGAAACTATGGGACGCTGAGTAGCTGAGAGTCAGTGATGCAGTTGCTCGCGGGACAGGCTTCAGAGGCGGTGGGGCAGCCACTCGGGGGACAGGACTCACAGGCGGCGGAGCAGCCACTCGGGAGACAGGGGAGCAGGCTTCAGAGGCGTGGCTGACGGCTCAGGAACAGACCACATGTCGGCAGAGACAGCCGAAGGCACAGGGACAGATCTCATGTCGGCAAAGACAGCTGACAGCACAGGAACAGACCTCTCATCGGGAAAGACGGCCGACGGCACAGGACCAGTGTGCACGTCGGCAAAGATGGCCAATGGCACAGGAACAGACCGACAATTTTGGAACTCGGGAACACTGGGCAGCTGAGTCTTGGGGACGCTGGGCAGCTGAGACTCAGGGTCGCTGGGCAGCTGAGACTCGGGGATTCTGGGCAGCTGAGTGTTGGAGATGCTCGGCAGCTGAAACTCTAGGACGCTGGGTAGCTGGGACTCAGGGATGCAGGGTAGTTGAGACTTGGTAACGCTGGGCAGCTGAGACACGGGGACCCTGGTCAGCTGAGACTCAGGGACGCTGGGCAAGTGTGACTCAGGGTCGCTGGGCAACTGAGTGTTGGTGATGCTGGGCAGCTGAAAATCTGGGACACTGGGTAGCTGAAACTTAGGGATGCTGGGTAGTTGAGACTTGGTAACGCTGGGCAGCTGAGACACGGGGACACTGGTCAGCTGAGACTCGGGGACACTGGGCAGCTGAGGTTCAGGGACGCTGGACAACCGAATTCGACAGGTGGGCTTAGGTAACCGGATTGCAATGACAGAGACAGGTTATATTCTTTTTTTAAAGTTGTTGTTGGCCTTTTGTTAGTGGGTTGAAGAGTGAAGGGCTCTTTTAACAAAAAAAGTCTCTGTCAAAGGGGGAACAAATGCATCAAAACATCCTCCTCATCCTTGCTAAGAAGCGTCTGATACGGCCCTTCTTGGGCTTGACTTTATTTTCTCCCTTGGCCTCCATCTCCCCTTCATTAGGAGAGGATGTTTCCTTATTCAGGGCTGCGTCACTCTGCTGCACAAGCTTGGCATCTTCAGTGAGGCGTTTCACCCGCTCCACAAGAGGCTCAATGGTGGCAACTTTTGACTTCTCTAACTCCATTGCGTAATTGCTCTCACATAGAGCATATATGTGCAGGGCCTCCACCTCCTGCAGGAGCTTGTCTTTGTCCTGGAGCATTGACTGTTTTTCTTGCTCAATGGCCTCCTTCAAAGAGTAAGCGACCTGTGCCTCTCTTGATTTGAGAATACACATGGTCTGGAGGGTCTCATTTTGGCAGAGGAGGTTCTTTTGATAATTAAGGAGATGCTCCTTCTCCTCCTGCCACTGCTGGAGGTGTCTATGTAGCTCCTCCTCTGCCTCAGAAACAATCTTTTTATTGCGCTGCTCCCAAAGATCAGCATCGTCAGCATGGCGCTCCACCTGCTCCACTAGTGCATTTATTTTCTCAATAGCAACAGCATTTAACTTCTCCTCTTTCAGGGCGGCAGCGCTAACCAGGGCAGCATATCTCTGCAGGGCCTCCACCTCCTGCAGGAGCTTGTCTTTGTCCAGGAGAATTGATTGCTTTTCTTGCTCAATGGCCTCCTTCGCAGAGTATGCAGCCTGTGCCTCTTCTGATCTGAGAAGACACTCGGTCTGGAGGTTCTCATTCTGGCAGAGGAGTTTGTTTTCATAATTGGCTCTCTCCTGGAGAGATCTCTGGATGTGTGCAGTCATTTTCAGGATGGTTTGCAAAATATCTTCCACCTCTGCCATCCTCATTCTTTCTTCTTGCCATTCAGCTGACTTTTTTTTTTGCTCAATGGCCTCCTTGGTGGAAAGAGCGCCATTTGCCTCTTTGTATTTGAAGAGTTCCTCTTCATAAATGGATCTCCCCTGGATAAATGTCTGGAGGTGTGCAGTCCTCTCCAGGCATGCTCGCACAAAGTAAACCACATCTGTCATCATCATCATGTCCTCCTGCAATGGAGTGGGGCACATCTCTTTACTATGAGGGCCCTGCTTTCTCCATCTCCTCGCTTCCTGTGTTACATTTGGGGGTCTCTCCATCCTGTTGTTTTCCTCTTCTGTAATCACACACTGTAATACAGAACAGGATCAGTTAAATTACAACTTTTGTCAAAACCGATTTCCTTTTATTTTTGTTACATAATGAGGACAGTGATGTACACTATGTTTGCTGTACAACAGATGGAAAATATCAATGAATATCTGCTGAGAAGGTGCTACGGCATCAGGTATGGGGAAGCAAAATTTCCTAAGATTTTGAATGAATGAATGAATGAATGAATGATGATTTTTTTCGAAAATGTAAAGAAGCACGATGTAGCATACAGATAAACGATAACAATATTCTGAAGTGATCAACAAACCCACACATCAAACTCAGTGAACAAATCTCTGTGTAACACCCGTCCCACGTAGCTATATAGTTTTCACTGTATAACTAAGGTTTGTAGTACGATGGGCGGGGCCCTGGGTACTTTTAACAAATGGCTGCCGTGCTAACCTGTGCACAATAAATGAAATTCCTAAGCTAACCCTTTTTCTTTTATACAAAAATGAATTTTAATTGGCGACGGTGCATCCATTTAGCAGGACTACAGATATACTACTTTTGTTTAATCCTACTAAGAATTATGTTTTAAAGTATTTGTTCACTAATGAACAATTTCTTTAACCAGTATTTATACTTCTAACCCAAAATAAACCTTCACGAAATGTAAACATGACACACACAATACTTTAAATGCAAATTATGAATTCAGTAAATGTAAAAAACAAATATCTAAATCAATAATAAAAAATAGCAATTCTTCAAAGGACAAGATACTTCACATCACTTGAATGTATTGACCTTTTGATAATGGGCTTTCTAATTAAATTCCATTTGACTTTAAACACTTTTCTTATTTCGTTACCTATGTACCTCCTATCCAAAGGGCCCACACACACCCTCAATACTGCAAAAAAACAAACAAAAGAACGTCTCTTTTTTCAAAATGAAACCTTGCAGGCCTGAGTCGATGCTTGGGACCAAAAAACAAATGGCCGTTTCACTTGAGTACGTCAAGCAGCAAAATAAAACAGCAGGTGCATTGGTGATTGTCACACACAGACCATGAGTTGGAAGCAAGCCCCCACGGACCGGAAAGAATGTGTGGAATGTGCTTGTGAACGCGCTGGGCCCAGCGGTGGCAAGTACGTTGGTCAGAAACAGACCATAATTAGCTGACATACCATATTAAACAACAGATTTATATTAAATTAATATACGTCTGTTTTAATTGACATCACTGTATAGCCCATATTCGAATTTCACCTTGGAATACACTCTGTGGCGTTCGCTGGAGGGTCGGTGATCAGCGTGGATGGTGATCAATGACTGATCAGCTGGGAGCGCGTGCATGCAGGCTGGGGCCGGCAAGATCGTGCACATCAACGGCACCCAGACGTAGGTCCCTAAATAGGTTCCTAGAGGTAGGTGGTGAATGAAATGGCGAATTAAAAAAGGAAAAAACACTCAGATGTCAAAACCTGACAATATACAGAGATGATTCCGACTTTGGTTAGTAGCCACAAACAATTTCCTTTCTCGTCATTATTCTCTCCTTCCCCATGCTGGCGGACGTGAAAAAGTCTTTTTGGGCCCAGGTGCAGTACCGAGCTTGGTCCCTATTAAATGCGCCACTGAGCACTGGCTTCATGCGCCATTGAGCAACTTCCATAGGAATGAATGGGGGGGGGGGGCGGGGGCGTTCCCCGTGGTGTATCCAGTCTATAATACATCCATGGCTGGAACCAGGGTGATGGCTGACGAATGAAGCGAGTCAAGGCGATGAAAACCACGAGTGAAACCCAGGCGGGAAATCGTCAACATGTCCGGATGAAGGGAAAAGCTGAGTGGAAGACATCGACTTGTCTTTAAGGTCCAAGGGGTACTTCCTGGTCCTCTCGGTCTTCGGCAGATTGTACACGTCCTTTACACATTGGGAAACTCTGCATTCACCGGGTAAGGTACATGACGCTCCGCTCCCTCTCTCTCTTGGTGTTGTCAGTACGTCCTTCACACAGCTGTCTGCTTGTCGTCTGACTCAGCCCCTGAATCGGACCTACGGGGTCAACTTGAGCTTTCCGCCCCTCCGCCCTTCTGATTGGCTTTTAAGTTGGCAACAACCAATGCAATTAACAAAATATCACGACAGACAACCACATACTGCCAAGAGTTAGTTTGTGCACTGTCCACGTTTTTCCCTTGACTTGTATAGCCAAACTATTTAAATCTCAATCAACTTTATTGACACTACAATGAACGTAACGCAATGACATTTATCAGCCTATACTGCTTTTCTTTTTTTTTTTTATTCACATGAACTGTATTAAACGTTCATCTTAACTGATTTTAATGAAATACTCTTTTAAACGTTATTAAGTCATATGTATTTGTCTGAAATGTCAGATTTTTAGACGGGGCTACACCCTCCCCCTTCTAAAAGTCCTAGGTGTCCTCATCAGACTCTGGCTCTCATACCAAGGTTGGATGGGTGTTTTCTGTCTCTGTGTGTGTTGTTCTGTAGCAAGGACAGCTCTTTGACACGTTCGTGGTCTCTGACTGATTTAGGTACTTCTCTGTCTTGGCAACTAAGGCTCAACTGAGTAACCACGCCTTGACGCACAATGGTTACAGGCTCCTCAGTAGGTTGTCCAGGTTGATCATATGTTAAACGAATGGCTGGTTTCTTCCCTCTCAGTGACTTTCTGATCACCGGAGTCTCTCTCAAAGGAGTGTTGTGGGATGTGTGAGTCCCTTGGTCCACATCAGTGTCTTCAGCGGTTTCATTTATTTGCACTTGCTCATCCAGTGATTGATAAGGGGGCAACATCCTCAGAAGAGTCCTGGCTTCTTCTTTTTTATTCACATGAACTGTATTAAACCTTCATCTTAACTGATTTTAATGAAATACCTTTTTAAACGTTATTAAGTCATATATATTTGTCTGAAATGTCAGGTTTTTAGACGGGGCTACACCTGTATGCATCAGCTAATTTGTTACATGTTTGACAAGGTGTAGGAGGATGAATACACTTATATTTTCATGGAAAAACCTCAACCCAACACTGGACTGGCACTTAGAAATAAGAAAGTCCACATCTTGCTAAAATACGATTCAAGGAACCTCATTCAGCTGTGAGCCTTTGACTCAAAATTACAAACAAATCTCCCATTAGGCCTACACCTTAATTAGCAGGGGGGAATACCACCCCCTAGCCTCTCAACAGCGCCCCCTATGATTAAATGCGTTTCGATCATTTCAACGATCAGTGACAAACACGAAGTGTGTCGGTATCGGTACCAGAAACATCTCCAAATGTGGCTCACCTAGTATCAGGCTTGGCCCGCTTCTACCTGCCGGTTGGGTTTCGGCTGGCGGGAGTCTTGGTTCAGACCAGATGTCGTGTTGTAATGTTTGTCTTGCGTTTTCTTTGCTTTCTCGCTCTTCTATCAATCTCATACAACCTCTTCTCTTCGCAGTCAAACATGGAATGACTGCCCGCGGCAGCTGCGCGCTCTTATATACACCGTGGATTCCAGAACGCCGCGGGAGGTCAGGTTCCAGAACGCTGTCACTCAAAAAAAGAAAAAAAGAAAAAAGCTTGGCTTGGCTGACTGCCAGTCACGCGACGCCGTGGAACTGGTTGAAAAATGAGGCTTGTAAACGACAATAAAGCCACTAAAGACAACTTCCGGCCATCTCAGAATGGCAAAATCAGCTCTCGTGTTTAATTAGCCCCTTTCTTATCGCGGACTCGCGCGTCTTTAACACCCTTGGCGCGTTGTCATGCACGCTGCACGAGGCAGCCTGCATGCGC
>NW_026611089.1:157500-225000 GCF_029633865.1 Lampris incognitus
CACACAGACACGGGGAGAACATGCAAACTTCACACAGAGGACGACCCGGGACGACCCACCGAGGTTGGACTACCCCGGGGCTCGAACCCAGAAACTTCTTACTGTGAGGTGACCACGCTGATCACTGCGCTACCGTGCCACCCACCGCTACACTACCCGGACACCAAATGGCACTTTTGTTGATCAGCTCTGTAAATTGTTCAGGCCGTTTACCCTTTCTCGTATTCTCTTTCTCAGAATATATATGTATATATATATATATATATATATGTGTGTGTGTGTGTGTGTGTGTGTGTGTGTGTGTCTGAATTTCCCAGCCTGTAAAGCAACTCCCAGTCCCTTGTTTTGATGTTGATATTCACCTTCAAAGATATGTACCCAACACATCATTGCATGGGTCAATGGGAAAATGGCCGCCTTAATAACAGAGTTGAAACAAACGTCAGCCTCCTCAGCCGTCGACACCATGAGATGAGCCTCCACATCGGTGTTCTCAAGCATCTCTCTATGCAGCTTGCGGCTAGGACATCTTCTTCTACTGCTTTATGACACCAAGGAGCGCTCACAAAGCCACTAAGTGGTGGCTTTGCAGCGGCTGACTGGTAGTGTACTCTGGCGTGCCGGCAGGAAACTGCCTGCTGGGGAGGGTTTGTGGAAACGGAAACCTGTGGATTAAATATGCATGAGGGAAGTCATTACCCAGGTGGGGATCGGCATTGTGCAGAAGTGAAATCAAGTTAAATCTCTCAATCTGACACACACACACACACACACACACACACACACACACACACACACACACACACACACGCACACACACACACAGCGGCTGGGTTCTCTGAATCAGCAGCTCTCCATTTTGCTTAAATAGTGAGAAAAGTTGAGCAAACTTCTCAGTAATCCTCAGGCATTATTTTATTTTGTTTCATAACTGCACAACTTGCTTTTATTTTTTTGCTTTAAAAGGAACACACATATATGTACATTATTCATCCCTGGTCTTCTTCTACAGTATTGTGGAAATCCTCAGTGACCCTCGGACCATGCCTAGTAAGTGATGTGACTGTACACCAATAAAATACATGGAAGGCTATTTCAGAATAACTCGTTATCTCTGAATGGACTCTTTTGGAGATGTGGGGTTTGGATATTTAAGAAATTGTAAGACTTCTCGCCACATTATACTCTCCCTTATAGCGAGGCCTGGGGAAGAGACACAGGAAGATCATACTCATCCCATCAGCTTTATTAAACACCCATTGTTGTCTTACTCAATGTAGATTTCTGCTGGGGAACCCACAGGGCGCCGAGCCCGGCTGGAAACACAGTGGATCAGTAAAACACTTAACGGGATTCAACACACGCTTGTTTACTAGAACGACCGGGATTTCACGCCTACCTAAAACGACCATGGGCGGTCAAACTGACCGCCGGTTTTTAAACTCTATATTATGTCAAGGTAAATACCCAGTTGAGATATTAGCGCATTGCATATAGTAGTATGTCTGTTAGGAAACGACTGATGCCAAAATTAACATTTTAACAGCTATAATATGATTTTAAACAATTTAATCTTCGGAGAGACATGGTCGAACTTGAATAGCAAAATTGAAAAAGTGAAAATATTGCCTGAAAAACAAAACTGAAAACACATATTGCTAATCTAACAAACGTAACAAGGCCTATAAAACGTGAAATTAAAAAAAGAACGACCATGGGCCGTCAAAATGACCGCCCACGTTTTTTTTTTTTTTTAGATTTTCATATACAACACAAACCACAACAGCTGAGACAAGACAGGACAAAATGAGTAAGTAAATAAAAATAGTGGGCTAATTATCTCCATCCCCAACCCTCACCACCCCCTACAAGAGAGAAGGGCCACATCAAATAGGAGAGGAGAGAAGAGAAGAGAAGAGAAGAGAAGAGAATAGAAGAGAAGAGAAGAGAAGAGAAGAGAAGAGGAGAGGAGAGGAGAGAAGAGAAGAGAAGAGAAGAGAAGAGAAGAGAAGAGAAGAGAAGAGAAGAGAAGAGAAGAGAAGAGAAGAGGAGAGAAGAGAAGAGAAGAGAAGAGAAGAGAAGAGAAGAGAAGAGAAGAGAAGAGGAGAGAAGAGGAGAGAAGAGAAGAGAAGAGAAGAGGAGAGGAGAGGAGAGAAGAGAAGAGAAGAGAAGAGAAGAGAAGAGAAGAGAAGAGAAGAGAAGAGAAGAGGAGAGAAGAGAAGAGAAGAGGAGAGAAGAGAAGAGAAGAGAAGAGAAGAGAAGAGAAGAGAAGAGAAGAGTGGAAGAAGAGAAGAGAAGAGAAGAGAAGAGAAGAGAAGAGAAGAGAAGAGAAGAGAAGAGAAGAGTGGAAGAAGAGAAGAGAAGAGAAGAGAAGAGAAGTGAAGAGAAGAGAAGAGAAGAGAAGAGAAGAGAAGAGAAGAGAAGAGAAGAGAAGAGAAGAGAAGAGAAGAGAAGAGGAGAGGAGAGGAGAGGAGAGGAGAGGAGAGGAGAGGAGAGAAGAGAAGAGAAGAGAAGAGAAGAGAAGAGAAGAGAAGAGAAGTGAAGAGAAGAGAAGTGAAGAGAAGAGAAGAGAAGAGAAGAGAAGAGAAGAGAAGAGAAGAGAAGAGAAGTGAAGAGAAGAGAAGAGAAGAGAAGAGAAGAGAAGAGAAGAGAAGAGAAGAGAAGAGAAGAGAAGAGAAGAGAAGAGAAGAGAAGAGAAGAGAAGAGTGGGAGCTAGGATAACAAAACAAATGAGGTTAGAAATGATTAGCCAGAGTAATCATTTCACAGAGGACAGTTTTTGTGAGTGATACAATATGTGTGCATTTCTCAGGCAACTATCACTATGACAGGTGTCCAGATATACTGGCAAGTGTTACTAGTCGTCTAGTCGTCTAGTAATCGGAAGGTCACTGGTTCGATCCCGGGCTCCTGCGGCGAGCGTGTCGAAGTGTCCTTGAGCAAGACACTGAACCCCTAAGTGCTCCTGATGAATGGAGACATACACTGTGAAGAGTTTTGAGTGGTTTTTAGACTAGAAAAGATCTATATAAATGCAGTCCATTTACCATTAGCAGGAGGCTGGTCCCTGTTGGTTGTTACCGTGTGGAAAGTTGTGTTTGGTTGCATGTAATATCTCTCCTGTGATCTGTAAATATGTTGTTAAGAGATGTGAGACAGATAGTCTGCCAACTCAATCTTGTAGGTTGTAATTTTCTACCCAAGTAAAAATTCTAGAAGGTCGGAAGGTCCAAAGGTGATTATAAATGCCAAATATCTAGTGGTCACAGCTATCAGACTCATGTTTTAAATCTAGATGGTCTCCAAAGCTTTTAAAACTGTGTCCGTGTTCTGACTAGTAATCTGCAACCCTGCCAAGTTTTTGTTTTTGTTTTCAAATGATAATTTAAACACGGTGCTGCATCACCTTTGAACTCTTGCTTCCTTGGTGTCAGAGAATGATGATGCTTTATGAAGACGCCTAGTAGCCAACCTGAATAAACTGGTAAATAGCTACTGTACATCCAGTCGAGTCCCCAGTCATTAATTCTCTTCTCAAGTCACACATCGTGAGTGTGCCTCATTTTTCATCCATATTAACTTCTAGCAAATTCACCGAGGGCGTGGCATTAACTAAAGGGCTGTACAAGCCAGAGAACTTTGGGGATATATAGGTGTCACGCTTCACCGTGCCAGGACAGACTCAAACGACAACATTGTGGGAAGGCCCAAATGCTATGTCTTTTGTGTGGTGATTGATGACTGAGAATAGATTCACGCACAAACACGCTTACATATATCGGGAATCAGACACATTTGTCATTTCATTTCATGCACTTGCACACATGAAATGAAACAAAATGTCGCTTCCCCAGCCCACAGCAGTGCAACACAAAGACAACAACACATATCCAAACTACAACACTTGTAACCAAACTACGAAGAAAAAAACCACCAAAAAACTACAAAACTACAAAAACACATGTCCAACATGTCCCCCCCCCCCAAAAAAAAGTCACTGTCCAAGAGAGTGAATGCCAGCCAGAATGGCTGTCTGATATACACAACTGCATGTGACCAAATATCCAAATTAAAAGACTTTTCCTTACTATTACTATCCAAATTAAAAGAAGGTGATCACTACTTGCACCAACTATAGTCGGAGACGGACTTTACCATCAGGTAGGGGTTGTCAATTGTCTTAGGCCCCAAACTACCAAGGGCTCCTTAAAATACCTCATAAATGTTTGGTTAAGATTCTTTTTTTTACTTTTCTCTAATTAGATATGTTTTTTTCTCTTTTCTAAAAATCCATAGGCTAAAATGGCCTCAGAATAATTAATATATGAGTGTCTCACACACCCCCCTCCCCCCAGTCCCCACTACATTGGGACTATTCTATGATCTTACTGGGCATCTGAGGAAATGACTCAAGAAGACAGTAACCGACTTGTGTAAACAAACAGCTGGGCATGGTCTACGGATGGTTGAAAAATGAAGGGAAGTTATCCCAGTGGTGCTGAGGTGCTGGGAAAAAAATGGAGGAAGCGTGAGGAAAGCAGACGGTTTTTAGCAAAACTGCCAAAGGTAATAACCTTTTTCACAGTGGCTACTTACGACACTAACACTACTAAAGAGCAGCAAGAAGTTGCTGCTTGCGCTAGCTCTAGTGCTAGCATTGCTAATGTAATGGAAGGAGATGGCACAGGGTGGCGCTGTGGACGGTGACTTTGTATTGCAGATGAAGCAAGGTCAAGGCGAAGTGTAATATCGTTTTGAGTATGTTCCTGGACGTTGTTGTCTTGATCTATGAGGATAACAATACATGGTGTCAGAAGTGCTACACCTATGACAGACAGTCCAGCAAGACTGTGATGACCAGTTCGACCAATTTATAGAAGTTTTTTGAACGAAGTTTTGTGTCACGAGGATAAAGGCAAGAGGCTAATTGCTGACCGTGCCACGGTAGCTCACGAGCTACGGTCACTCTACACAGTCGATATGAACACACATTTACGATCACGCCACCAGGAACATTTGACTTCGAACCACGTCCATGGCCCACTTGGATCGGACGATTCTCTGACTTACACTACGGGAGGCAAGGCCAACGACATACTAAGTTCTCTGCCTCTGACGACAGCACAGCAGAAGAACTATGGGGCCGTTAAAACGGCTTTTGATGGGCAATTTGTTGGAGTACATAATGCTATTCATGAGTGGGCAAAGTTTAAAAACACACAACAAAACATTCAGTTTATCCAATGCACCCACTGTCATCAACTTCTTCTCCTTCTCCTTCTTCTTCTTCTTCTTCTTCTTCTTCTTCTTCTTCTTCTTCTTCTTCTTCTTCTTCTTCCTTTTTCGGCTGCTCCCGTTAGGGGTCGCCACAGCAGATCATCCGTTTCCATCTCTTCCTGTCCTCTGCATCCTCCTCTGTCATGCCAGCCACCTGCATGTCCTCCCTGCAAGTCCTCTCTCACCACATCAATAAGCCTCCTATTTGGCCTTCCTCTTTTCCTCTTCCCTGGCAGCTCCATATTCAGCATCCTTCTCCCAATATACCCAGCATCTCTCCTCCACACATGTCCAAACCATCTCAATCTTGCCTCTCTTGCTTTGTCCCCACACTGTCCAACTGAGCTGTTCCTCTAATATTCTTGTTCCTAATCCTGTCCTTCTTCATCACTCCCAGTGGAAATCTTAGCATCTTTAACTCTGCCACCTCCAGCTCCACCTCCTGTCTTTTTGTCAGTGCCACTGTCTCCAAACCATATAACATAGCTGGTCTCACAACCCTCTTGTAAACCTTCCCTTTAATTATTGCTGGTACCCTTCTGTCACAAATCACTCCTGTCACTCTTCTCCCCCCACTCCACCCTGCCTGCACTCTACATCAACTCTCTTCCACACTCCCTGTTACTTTGAAAAGTTGACCCCAAGTATTTAAACTCGTCCACCTTGGTCACCTCTACTCCTTGCATCCTCACCATTCCACTGTCCTCCCGCTCATTCACGCATATGTATTCCGTCTTGCTCCTACTGACTTTCATTCCTCTTCTCTCCAGTGCATACCTCCACCTCTCCAGGCTCTCCTCAACCTGCACCCTACTCTCGCTACAGATCACAATGTCATCCGTGAACATCATAGTCCGAGGAGACTCCTCCCTGATCTCGTCTATCAACCTGCCCATCACCATTGCAAACAAGAAAGGGCTCAGAGCCGATCCTTGATGTATCCCCACCTCCACCTTGAACCCATCTGTCGTCCCTCCCGCTCACCTCGCCAGTGTCGCACTGCCCTCATACATATACTGCACCACTCCTACATACTTCTCTGCCACTCCCAACTTCCTCATACAATACCACACCTCCTCTCTCAGCACTAAGGATGGGTATAGTTAAGATTTAAACAGTACTACTACTCTTACTGATACTGCTTATCAATTCTATACTTTAGCAATACTCATCGGTTCCTTTTGTTAATTTGTAAAGAAAAAATGAAACAAACCAAGAACAGAATTAACATTTTTCTATTTCTCATGTCTACACAGGATGGTACTTTTGATCACTAAGCCATGTTTGTATAATTTAGTTAACTCTATGTGGGTTGTAGGCTGCTAGCATACGTACCATACCTGAGGTGGGTGGGGCAAAGAGAGATGCACTACAAGCTAGGCAGTCAAAAACTGCATTTCTCCACCTGTATTTCATGCACCATCGCTAGTTAGTGTGAAATATTGCTTGTGTTTCCACCCTTAAAATATTTGTTGCACTTGTGGCAATGAGCACTGACAGTACTGACTCTAGAGAAGTATAACCAGACTTTTGACCATTTAGTTCTCTTTCCGCCATTGTCCGCCACTGTCCAAAATAATGGGGATTGCAGAAGAGAGGTGCAGATAAGAGTGCAGGCAGGGTGGAGTGGGTGGAGAAGATGATCAGGAGTGATTTGTGACAGAAGGGTACCAGCAAGAGTTAAAGGGAAGGTTTACAAGATGGTTGTGAGACCAGCTATGTTATATGATTTAGAGACAGTGGCACTGACAAAAGACATGAGGCGGAGCTGGAGGTGGCAGAGTTGAAGATGCTAAGATTTTCACTGGTAGTGACGAAGAAGGACAGAGTTAGGAAGGATTATATGAGAGGGACAGCTCAGCTTGGACGGTTTGGAGACAAAGCAAGAGAGACAAGATTGAGATGGTTTGGACATGTGTGGAGGAGAGATGCTGGGTGTATTGGGAGAAGGATGCTGAATTCAATTTATTGTCATTAAAAACAATGTGCAGGCACATGTTAAAATTTGAGTGTTAAAAATGGAGAATATGGAGCTGCCAGGGAAGAGGAGAAGAGGAAGGCCAAAGAGGAGGTTTATGGATGTGGTGAGGGAGGACATGCAGGTGGCTGGTGTGACAGAGGAAGATGCAGAAGACAGGAAGACATGGAAACAGGATCCGCTGTGGCGACCCCTAACGGGAGCAGCTGAAAGTAGTAGTAGTACTAGTAGTAGTAGTAAGAGTTCTCTGTCCATTGTTGTGTGTGTGTGTGTGTGTGTGTGTGTGTGTGTCTGTGTGTGTGTGTGTGTGTGTGTGCGTAGGTGTCTGAGAGTGAGGTAGAGAGAGCTGTTCCCACCCCTCAGCTTGCACATAAGTCTTAACTCCTCCCTGAACTCCACACAACAGTCTTCTTTCTTCAACTTCCATCATTTGTTCCTTGGCTCTGTCTTCACGCTTCTTGATCTCCAAACTCACTCTACAGACCACCATCTGATGCTGCCTAGCTATCATTTCGAATGGGTAGGGCCACGAATGACGTGACGCCTCCCCCCCCAGCCACACTCGTAACGCATAACTTTATTTATTATTATTTATTATTGCCGTTTTCATTTGTCCTGATTATAGCCTACACTTGGGTCACAATCAAGTAGTGTAATCAGTATGATTAGAAAGCATAAATCATTTGACACGTCAAGTCCAGTTGCATAGCATTAAAACATGTCAGCGCTCACCACCCCGTCTTAAACGTTCCCGGAGAAGTTCCTCCGTCTCTCGTTGTGCTGGATGACGTCACTGGCAATGGCGAGACCATCCACACTGGCCAAAGCATCCCCGTGTGTGTGGCTGCACATGAAGTCATTGAGTCTCCTTTGAGTCATTGTTGACCTTAGATACGTCTTCATACGACGAAGGGTTGAGAAAGACCTCTGGGCGCTGGCAGTGGACACGGGAGCTGTATAGAGCAATGTCCGCAGCAGCCTGTGTGCATGTGGCGACAGGCTCATACCGCGGAGGGTAGCGGCGGCGGCGGCAGAGGGGCCAGTTGGAGCAGCGACAGGTAGCCATTCTACTTCCGGTTCCTCACAGGGCTCACTGTGGGCTGGAGTGACGGTGGTTGTCTCAGCTACCTTGCTGAACTTTGACCCGAAGAAATCAGTTGTTTTTCGACGCTTCATCGTTCATTTTAACGTTACTACTGCTTAAAGTGTAGCGAACACACTAGCAGGTAGTCTACTTACATAGAGCGCTGGTCTTTTGTTCTGGGGAATCACGTCCGTGTGACGCTAAGCTCACGTGACACAAATAACCAATCACTCATTAGGAAACAGAGTTTGTTGCTTGTGATAGGCTACGTACTGTACGTAGGCTTACAGCTAGTGGACATTAGCCCGGGAAGCGCGCAAAAGTGCAATACATTTAGAATGTGACGTCTTTGCAATTTGAATTTTTACACGTTTTTTTTTGTAACTTTAATTTTTAATGGTAGTATTGCAAATTACAAATATTCACAGTTTCATAGCAAATATAATAATACAGACAACAACAAAGGAACTAAACAATAATAATAATAATAATAATAAACAATAAAAAAAATAATAAAATAAAATGATAGTGACATGTGGGTTACTTCTTATTTACATAACATCTTTTGCTGGTTTCATGGTCATGTGGTGTCCTATAAACGTTACATATGTTCCTCTCTCTTGTACTCAATCCATTTCACCCATTTCGAATCACGCTTCTCCCCTTGCACCCTCAGTATAAACGTGAATCTTTCCATTTTATATATATCCTCTACCGCGCTCAACCACTGTTCTTTCGTAGGTGGATCAATCTTATACCATGCTCTTGTTATAGCTTTCCTACTAGCGACAAGCAAGATTTTGACTAGGTACATATCACTACCTTGTACGTTTTCCTCAGTCAGATTCCCCAAGTGTAATACTAATCCAGTCATAGGCACTTCATAACCCAAAACCGTCTTCAGAGCCCCCCCATATTTCTTCCCAGTACTCTTTCAACTTGGGGCACTTCCAAAATATGTGAGAATGGTCAGCCTCAACCTGGCCACACTGTCTCCAGCAATCAGTATGTTCTGGTGCATACCTCCCCTTCACTTTTGGTGTTATGAAGTACCTGATGACATTTTTCCAACCAAACTCCCTCCACAACCTCGAAGCAGTGGCCGAGTGCTGAATCCTACATACATTTTCCCACTTCTCCTCGGTCATCTCCATCTACAATTCTCTATCCCACTTATCCTTTATATATTTAGTTGAGATTTAGTTGAGTTACCCCTGTTCTCAAGCAGTGCTTGGTATAAAGCTGAAATGGCCCTCACTTTCTTCCCTTTATATGCATTAGTCACCAATCGAATAAGCGGGTTCTGTTCTACAGATTTGTCTATTCTTATTTCCTTGGCATAATAATCTTTCACCTGAATATACCTGTAATAGTCTCCTCCACCCAAATCAACTCGTCCTTAAGACATTGAAAACTTTGTATCTCCCCTTTATCCATTATAGTACATATTGCCGTGATGCCCCTATACTCCCATCTTTTGAAACTCCAATCATCTTTCCCTGGTTGAAATCTACTGTCATGAGCCAGCCATCTAAGAACCTTGGTTTCTTTTTCCAGTTTGTATCTCTTAATCACAGTGTTCCAAATGTCTAGAGTGAATTTAGTGATCATGTCCAATAATTTCCCCTGTGTCCTAAAAAGTTCCATGTCCCCTAACAATGTCTGAATCTGAAAGCCCTCCCTCCCTGTTAGCCCTCCCGTTTCTATGTATCTCCATCTGGCTTCATAATTTGAATCACACCAGCATAACACTGCCCTGAGCTGGGCTGCATAATAATAATCCTCGAGATTAGGCACTGCCATTCCCCCTCTCTCTTTGGGCAATTGCATAGTTGTAAATCTAACCCTAGGTCTTTTTCCCCCCCAAATAAAACGAGATATCAATTTATCCCACTCCCTGAATTGATTATGTGGTATTTGTATAGGAAGAGACTGGAATAGGTATAGCAGTCTCGGTAACATGTTCATTTTGACCACTTCTATCCTTGAGCTAAAATCTAGGTTGATTAGTGACCACCTTCTCAGATCCTTGTTTATTTCTTGGTTTATGCGTGAATAATTTGCATTGTATAATTTGTCTATCCCTTTTGTAATGCATACCCCCAAATATTTCATTTCGTCTGAGTCCCATCTGATTTTGAAGCTTTCTTTGATCCCTTTTGGAGGTGAGTAATTCAACGT
Organism: Lampris incognitus; assembly: GCF_029633865.1. Classification (NCBI taxonomy): domain Eukaryota; kingdom Metazoa; phylum Chordata; class Actinopteri; order Lampriformes; family Lampridae; genus Lampris; species Lampris incognitus. The sequence goes on from NW_026611089.1 coordinate 168,021, forward strand.
TAAGATCTGCGTGTTTGTCACATTAATTTTATACCCTGAATAGTGTCCATATTCCTGAAGTAAGCCCATCAATGCTGGAAAGCTTATATCTGGTTGTGTCATGTAAACTATCAGGTCGTCCGCAAATAGACCCAACTTGTGTTCTGTCCCTCTTATCTCTACTCCCCTAATGTCTTGGTGCTGTCTAATCGCTTGGGCCAAGGGCTCAATGAGGACAGCGAAGAGCGTGGGTGATAAGCAGCAGCCCTGTCGAGTCGATCGTTCTAATATAAACCTATCCGATAAACTCCCATTCACCTTCACTCTTGCGGTTGGTTCTTCGTACAATGCCTTGATGCATTTAACTGAGTTATCATCGAATCCTAACTTTTCTAATACAATGAAAAGGTATGACCAGCTTACACAGTCAAATGCCTTTTCATCATCTAAGCTCACCAGGACTGCACTCTCTCCGCTCCTCTGTGTCTCTTCCACAATATGAATAGTCTTCCTTATGTTGTCCTGCGTTTGCCTTCCTCTTATAAAGCCAGACTGGTCCTTATCAACAACATCGGTCATGAATGTCCCAAACCTCTTTGACAGTATGGAGGTGTATATTTTATAATCTACATTCAGTATGGATATTGGTCTGAAACTACTGCACAGTTCTTTGTCCTTTCTGTTATGCTCGCGCACCAGAACCTGACTCGTGTGGCGAAACCCAAGACAGACAGACACGAGATGACTTCAAAATCTACAAAGGGGGGTTTTATTGTGGGAGGGGAATGTATGGTGAAAAAAGGCGTTCTGTTAGTGGGATGTGTAAATAAACTATGTGTGGTGTCCCGTGGTTTGCGTGTATAACTATGTGTGAGTGTTTTTAGCCTATGTGTGGTGCGGTATGTTAATGACCAGGGGGTGTTGAAAAAATGTGCGTGCACCTGGCGAGAAATTCCAGTCCGAGATCCAAGAGGGGTTGTCCGAGAAAGTCCAGGTCCGAGATCCGGGAAGTCGAGTCCGAAAGGAGGGGTCCAGATAGAGGTACAAGGGGGGAGATCGCAGGAGAGGTCCGGGGAGAAAACGTGAAGGTCGCTGGGGACGAGGGAGACGCGGGGAGCCGTGGAAATCGCGGAGGGAGAGTCTTGGGAGGAAACAGAGACACGAAGATAAGACACTGGGGAATAAACAGAATGCAAGGAACGCTGGAGGGCTTGTCAGAACTTTACCGCAGGGTTCAGTACGTCGAAGCACAGAGAGACGTTCTGGGAGGCTTCTTGTAGAAGGCTGCCTGATTGCCACAGGTGTGCCTGATGGATGATGGCAAACACCTGGTGCAGTGCAGCGCTCGTCTCCTCAGAGCGCGAGCCGAGCGCTCGGATGTTTCCGGCACGTCCGAGCTGGGGGAGTGGCTTGAACGTGCCGGGGAGGCAGCTCGGGGCGGTGTAACCACAACACTTCCCTTCTTTTGGAATTGTGGTGATGTTAGCTTCTTTCCAAGAAGGGGGAGTTTTGCCCTCTTTCATGGTATATCTTAATGATGCCATCAATATTGGGCTCAGCTCCTGTCTGAATACCTTGTAAAACTCTGATGGAAATCCATCGCTACCTGCCTATTTGCCATTTTTCAGTTTACTTATTGCTTCCTCTAATTCCTCTTCTGTTATATCAGATGTCAGGAGGCTATTTTGTATTCTTCCTATTGATGGCAGTTCCAGACCATCTAAAAATTCCTTCATCCTATCTGGCCCTGCTGCTGTAGGTTGTTTGTACAATGCTTTGTAATAATCGACAAACACCCTTTCTATGTCCTCTGGTTCTCTTACTAGCTCATCAGTCATGGGGTCCCTAATTTTATGGACAGTGTTTAACTTTTGTTGCATCCTAATTCGTCTGGCTAATAATCTACTTGCTTTCGGCCCTCCCTCATAATAAGACTGCTTCACAAATCTGGCTTTCTTCTCTACTTCTGTCAATAGTAACTGATCAATCTTCCCTCTGACTTCCTTAACCCTCTCTAGCGTCTCGGTGGTATTCAGTTTTTTGTGATGTTCTTCTAGTTTTTTAAATTGCCCGATTAAGTTCTGATAGAGTTCCAGTCCGGCTCGTTTGAGGAGAGATGCTTGTGCTATTAATTTCCCTCTGATTACTGATTTTAGTGCATCCCACAAAATAGTCGGATCCACTTCTCCATTATCATTCTCCTCTCTGTATGTAATCATATCTTGTTTTATCTCTTCTACCAATTCCTTATTGTTTAATAGTCCTACATTCATTCTCCACTCAGTCTTCCTCCTCCTGCTGTTCAGGTCCACTGTCAGGTATATAGCACTATGGTCCGACAGGTCCGTTACCCCTATTCTGCATTCCTCCACCCTGTATCGGTCCCCTGCTGTCATAAAAAAGTAATCGATCCTAGAGTAGGTTGAATGTCGATGCGAGTAATGAGTGTAATCCCTGTCTAGTAAGTGCATATCTCTCCACACATCCATAATTCCTAATTCTGACAGTTGTATGTTTATGTATCTACTAATATGCACCCTACTCCTGTTTGTACTTGTAGTGTCTAATTTATGATTGAGTACCACATTGAAGTCTCCTGCGCATATAAGAGTACCTTCTGTTTCCTCTGTTATGATATCAAATATAGTCTCCAAGAATTTCTTATCACTATCTGGTGGTGCATAGTGTAACGGGGGCAGTCCTATGCTGTTCTTTGCTGGTCAGCCTGCTGCACGCCCGTCACTCTCATCATTAGATCTGCGTTGTGTTCTATTTTCGGTGGGGCCCCAGGTGTTGTGGGGGGCCCTCAGTCTCTCATCATCATCATGATCAAGGAAGGAGGGGGGGACACACAGGACTCTATTTGGCCCACCTTGCCATTTATTTTGGTTTCAAACCCTTCGACAAACGTCCAGTCCTCCAGCGGGAGCGGTGTTTCTTACGGACGTGGGGGTCGAAGTTCAACCACTGCCCGAACTTCACTCGTGTGCGTTAGAAGGAGAAACCGTCCACGGGACTCCGATGTAAGAAAGGATAAACAAGTATTTTATCCCACAGCTTGCAGTATCTTCTTACAGGGATACTCAAGGTTACGTTCTCCTCAACCAGCAAAACTGTCCTACGGTAAGAAACACGCGTGACTCGGCTCAATCGCTGCTTGAGACTCCTCCCACAAAACAAAAAAATGGCCTCTCCCGCGTTCCCTCTTCCGTGTACCCACAAGACCTCTCTCTTAAAGCGACATTACATGTATATGACGGTCGTTGTAAAACATACATAAAAGTAAATAATGACATAAAATAAAATGCAGTAAACACAAATAACAGCACACAGACAGGATTTGGTGATATTTCATACTCAAACAAAACAAAATAAAAACATTAATTTTAACCTGGTTACAATAGACATTGAGTAACGTGACCATAAGCCCTTCCATCCTCCCCTTAACCACTACATACCTCCCCTCGTTATCGCATATCTCCTTAGTTACGTCAAATTTCACAGAATTCTTGATTAAGGTGGCTACTCCTCTCCTATTGGTCTGTTTGAATGAACTGTGGAATGTATTATCATATCCAAACCGTTTTAGTTTGTCGTGCTCTTGTGACGACAAGTGAGTTTCTTGTAGAAATATGACCACGGTTCCCTCCTTCCTAAATTTTGCTAATACCTTGGCCCTTTCGACTGGGTTGTTCATTCCATTAACATTTAAAGACACCATTTGTATACCCCTATTCATTGTACAGCTCCACAAAAAGCCCTCCCTCAGTTCCCCACATGTCAAGAAACACACAATAAATCAATAGCAACCGCTAAACTCAACAAATAAACGCAAAGAAAAAGGTTTGGTCTTCCAAGGTAAACGGGGTTTTAAAATCTATACCCCTTCCCCCTGTTGGTGGGCAGGGGGTAAAACCTTTCCTAGTGAAAGGGCCACCCCAAGTGGCGAAGACGTCCATTGCAATGGGTCTCCCAAGCTCACTATAATTGTCCAACATTATCATGCTAAACTCCGTAGCTCCCGGTCAAAACTTGTGGTTCAAAGTTAAATTTATCAAACAGTCTGAACATTGTGGGTATCAAAACCAGATCCAATAACATGACGTTAACCAAAAAAAATATCCTTTGCACTCAGTTGTAGGCTCCTTCAGCCTTTGCGACCGTCGCTTGGTGTCCTTATAAATGTTATCCTACAAAAGTAAACGTGCACTTGCTATTTCAAACTTTTCTTACTCACCCATAAAAGTCTCGAGTCGAGGATGGCAAGCAATTATAAGTATGTCATGTTCTTTCTCAGTACTAGTTCCAAGTGCCATCAATGGACACATAGATCACGCTCCCATCCCGTCTCTCAATATTCACCCCATCCCTCAATTGGGGTCTCTCGTTGTTCACGTACCGGGGGGATCTCCGCGCTCTCGTCTCCCGACCCTGGTCCACTTGCGTATTGCTTCCGCTCTCTGCATCAGCGTTGGTCTTTCCTCTCTCTGAACTGGTACCTCCAATCCTCTCTGTCGCATCGCCCTGGCTGCCTCCTGTGGGTTGTCGTAGACCTTGGTTCCATCGTTCCAGTGGATCCTCAGCGTGGCCATGGGTGATTGGAACCGGAGTCCCTTTTCTTTGAGAATCTTTTTAAGACCGGCGTAGTCCCGACGCTTAGCTGCTACCTCCGCACGATAATCATGATCAAATGTGACTCGTTGCTCGGCCACCTGCACGTTCTTCTTCCATGCCGTCTTGAGGATGTTCTCTTTGACATCAAAGCTCAGAAAGTTCACAATGATTGCTCTCGCTGGCTTGTTTTCTGTCTGGGGGCCAGTGCCCTGTGTGCTCTCTGGATCTGTAGCTCCTCGCCACCAGGCAGATATAGCTCCTTGTGAATTAGCTCGTCGATATATTTTTTAGCCGAGTTCCCCTCAAGTCCTTCTTTAACTCCCCAAATACGGATGTTGTTTCTTCTTGATCTTCCTTCGAGGTCTGTCAATTTTTCCTGGAGTCTGGCTTGTTGTTCCATCAGAGCTGTGATAGCGTCTTGAGCCTCGGTGTTCCATTCCTCTGTCTCTCCCACGCGTTCCTCTACCAAGCCCATGTCTTTCCGTTGATCACGAATATCCACCTCAACAGCCGCGATTCTGTTGCTCGTTTCCTCCCTGTAGCTATCCAGGCTCTGCGTCGTCTCCGTTCTGATTTGGCCCATTTCCTCTCTCAATCTTGCCATTTCGTCTCGAACTCCTTTCAGAGCGTCATCCATTTGCTTACTTATCTTGTCCAGTTTAGTTGCCAAGGTTTGCTGGCTAGCATCCATTTTAACTTGCATACAAGCTAAGCTAGTCTGCATGCTAGCTTGAAACTTAGCCACCCAGCTAGGCTGCTCGTCACTGCTAGCGTTAGCTGCTAGCACGGGGACCTCGTTGGTTTCTTTTGGCATCGTCGTCGTCTTTTTCTTATTTTGTGCGTCGCTTTTTGGCGGATTGGGCATTTTGTCTCTTTCTTGGCCCCTTGTATTCTTATTCATGCCCTATTCAGACTATTTTAGGAGCTTTACACAATTTCTTTCTTATTTTGACCGGGAGCTCCTCTTTACTGCTGCCTATCTCCTCATGACCAAACCGGAAGCCCGACAGTTGGCATTACTGTAAAGGGTTTTAATTGTATTGCAAAAAAAGTCCCCAAAACCAAATTTCTTTAACGAATGAAAGAGAGAAGTATGTTCCACCGTGTCAAAGGCTTTAAAGAAGTCTAAGAAGAGCAAAAAGCTGTTATCAGAAATGAGGTGTGAGTAATCAAGTACATCTAAAACTAGTCTAATATTGTTGGTGATGTGTCTATTAGGCATGAATCCTGATTGTGCTTCATCAATCATGGAATCTAGAACTTTCTTGATTCTTCTAGCAAGAATCATGGCCAATATTTTATAGTCATTTGTAACAGAGTTGAAAATGACCTCACTGTTAAGCTCGCGCACCAGAACCTGACCCGTGTGGCGAAACCCAAGACAGACAGACACGAGATGACTTCAAAAGCTACAAAGGGAGGTTTTATTGTGGGAGGGAAATGTATGGTGAAAAAAAGGCGTTCTGTTAGTGGGATGTGTGAATAAACTATGTGTGGTGTCCCGTGGTTTGCGTGAATAACTATGTGTGAGTGTTTTTAGCCAATGTGTGGTGCGGTATGTAAATGACCAGGAGGTGTTGAAAAAATGTGCGTGCACCTGGCGAGAAAGTCCAGCCCGTGATCCAAGAGGGGTTGTCCGAGAAAGTCCAGGTCCGAGATCCGGGAAGTCGAGTCCGAAAGGAGGGGTCCAGATAGAGGGACAAGGGGGGAGATCGCAGGAGAGGTCCGGGGAGAAACGTGAAGGTCGCTGGGGACGAGGGAGACGCGGGGAGCCGTGGAAATCGCGGAGGGAGAGTCGCAGGGTTCAGTACGTCGAAGCACTGAGAGACGTTCTGGGAGGCTTCTTGTAGAAGGCTGCCTGATTGCCACAGGTGTGCCTGATGGATGATGGCAAACACCTGGTGCAGTGCAGCGCTCGTCTCCTCAGAGCGCGAGCCGAGCGCTCGGATGTTTCCGGCACGTCCGAGCTGGGGGAGTGGCTTGAACGTGCCGGGGAGGCAGCTCGGGGTGGTGTAAGCACAACACTCACTCAGATAAAGTGAATTCTCCCAAAATGTGTATTTTAACATGTTATTGTAATCCAATGCTTTTTGATGGTTTGTGTAAACCCCAGATGTTGTACCGCATTCACTAAGGTTAAATATGAGGCTGCGCGACTGTTTGTCTATTTACTTTCGCTTTGACACATTTTGGGCATTTGCGCTATCCATACCTGAGAGAGCTAGACCATCTCCGCTGGAGGTAAGCAGGCTTTGGGAGCGCTCCGTGAATAATTTGATATTTTAATAAATGAACAAGTTTTTCTTTGCAAACTATGGGTTGGATATAAATGTATATAAGTTGTACTAACTAATGATCTCGAAAAGTAACGATAGAAAGTGATTTGTAAGTGTTTTAACCGAGTTAAAGTATAATTTTGGCGGCACCCCCGCTGCGCTGTGCGTTATGGAGAGCATTGTTCTTATTGTGGTTTTATGCTATTTTAGACTTGTATGCAGTCGCGTTGCAGCAGAAATCTCATGGATTGTTGTTTTATTTGTGAATGCAGGTACGTGGTTTATGTATAATGTAAATGTGCAAGAACTTGGTTATGATATTGCAAGAGTCAAGAATTTCTATGTTAAAACTATACGATCACTCAGTGCGCTATGCCGGTGCTGTCAGTCCTTTTGTTTGGTTTGTTTTGTACTTTTGTTTACACGAAGATTAATGAGTTGTGCATTCTGATTTCCATGTAAGTTTAGTATGCTATGCAACGCACGAGGTTAGCCAGGAGAAACATTGTTTGCTAGCTCATGCACGAGGGAGCTAGACCATTTCCGCTGGAGACTTGTATGCAGTCGCGTTGCAGCAGAAATCTCATGGATTGTTGTTTTATTTGTGAATGCAGGCAATAAAAGCCACTGTTAGGAACCCCTGGTCTGAATCTCTATCACGAACACATGCACAAGTGAGGGTCGTTAAACTGGTGCCGTGACTTCTTCTGGATCAATTGGATCAGCTCCGCAAGCAGATCTCCGAAGGTGCTGCGCTGCGCTGTCTTCCTGGAATGTGAAGCGTGATTTTTCTGGTGATTCCGTATATGACCGCTAGGGGACACTCTAACACTGCATTTAAGATATATCCATGGTAGTTTTGATACGAGGAAGTGTAACTACACTGTACATTGTCTAGCCATTTCTCTTTAATTTCAGTGTACTATATTACTATATTTAGAAATATTTTTCTCACATCACATTACAGTTTAGTGTTCAGTATTTTCCAGGTGGTGTGACAGCAATTTTCTGCATTTGTCATTTCTAGTTTTATTATTATTTCTTTTTCTAATTTTATGTTTCTAAAGGTATCATGGTTGAGGGAAATAACAGTCAGGTCAATGGGTTTAAAGGCTTCTCCGTGAATAGGGGCAGGGGTGCTCATTTTAATGGTCTGAATGCTAACACATTGTCTAGTGGGTATGGATGTGAGAGTGCAGGTGGTCTTCAAGAACATGTTAGTGATGTTTGGGACAGGGGGCATAGTGTGAGCCCGGGCTGGTCTCCTAGTGAACAGTTTTTGAGAGTGGATGCACAGACTTCTACTCCGGTGAATGATAGCATTGCCATGCAACGCCTGACTGATATGGTAGGCCAACTGGGAGAGCAAATAGGTAACTCCATTGCAGCTAGACTTTTCTCTTCTGGACTTACTGATCGTACTAATACACATGATACACCTTTGACTGACAAACCAGCGACTGTTCTGACTTCAGGCCCTACACAACAAAACACAATGCCGGTAGTAGTTCATGTCAAGACTGAACGTGAACCTGTGACTTTTAGGGGAAATAGTTCTGACAAGTACTCTGTTCAGGAATGGATAGCCATGACAAAAGCTCACCTTAGGAAACAGTCTTACACAACAGCTGGACAGGCGGATGAGATACAAAGAAGGCTTTTAGGAAAGGCAAGAGACATGGTCAAAGTAGCTCTGAGGAGTGATGACACACTTGATGTGAAGCAGAATCCAGATCTCATGTATGACATTCTAAAGCGATATTTCAGTTAGTCTTCATCATCACTTCCATTGCAAGATTTTTACACCACACTGCCCAATCCAAAAGAAAATCCAGTCGACTACTGGATCAGACTAAACAAAGCAGCAGACACAGCTGATGAGGGACTGCACCGTCAGGGTAGGAGAATGGAGAACATAATTGGAGAGGTGGCACAAATGTTCGCGAAGCACTGCCCTGATCCGCAGCTTTCCTCAATTTTGAAATGCAAGCCTGTCAGTGAGTGGACCTCTAAAGACATCCAGCTCAGGATAGATGAGTATCAAAGGGAATGGGGTGCGTCTGCAACAACTTACAGTGTCCCACAGCTGAAAAGTCACCCTGCAGCTGTGTTCGACAATGATTCAAACACCTGCGCTCAATCTGATTCTCATCGGATGGACCCCCAGTCAACTTGTCCACCATGTTCTCATGCCACGTCTTTGTTTCAGACTCCCAGCTCATGCTCCGACTCTGCATGTGTCCAGCAGAACGTCCAGCGACGACAGCACGTCCCGCCGCCACAGAATGCTCAGCAGCCTGATGATGGTGTCCTTGGCCGCATGATGAGCATGCTTGAGAGAGTCTTGGCCAGGGTGGAGCCGCGCAATCCTGAGCGTAGTCAGAAACGCCCCAGCCCTTTCAGCGCACCGCCATGTAGAGTTTGTGGAGATGTTAATCACTCCACCTTGTTTCACTGCAAATCTGACCATCTCTGTTTCAAGTGTCTGGCCCCTGGTCACTCAAGGCAGCACTGTCCAAACAATGCCCCGCCCCAACTCAGCCCGGCTTCGGGAAACTAGCTGACCTGTATTCAGAGGGAGGCAATACAGGTCATAAAGAATCCTCCCACTCGCTAGACACCGATATTTTTGATTCAACTTTTAATTTTCTCAATTTTTCTCAATTTCAGTCAACAAACATTGTGTATCAAAACACTCAGACTGTGGGTGGCAGTGACAGCTTATTTTACATACCAGTGAAGGTGGGCGGCAAAGTGACTCTTGGGGGTATGCTAGATAGTGGCTCAATGGCATGTACAGTCAGTGATACTGCTATGCGTAACCTGCTCTCTGTTGGGGCAGTGTGTGAAGCAGAGAGATTCTCCACCGATGTGACTCTCATTGGTGTCGGTGGTCGACGAGTGCACCCGAAGTCAGCCTTTTACATTAACATGGAAGTTAATGACTGCAAAATGATTGTGCCGACGATTGTAGTTGAAGGACAACATGATGACCTAATTATCGGAACCAATGTGATCAAACACATACTGTGTGAGTCAAAGAAGTGTAGTACGTACTGGACAGCAGTTTCTGCACCGTCCTCTACCGACACTGAAACCGAACATTTTCTCTCCATGCTAGCTGGCTTGCATAGATGGGGCGCTGGTGAAATGCCTGACAAGATAGGCACAGTACGTTGCAACTCGGCCACTTGCCTTCAACCCGGCTGTGAATACCTTCTGTGGGGAAAGCTGCCAAAACTCACACATGTTTCTCCTGGTAATGCGGTGATGACAGAGCCTACGTCAGCACGGTCTGCACCCAAAGGACTGATGGTCGCCAGAGTTGTCACACCCCTGTGGGCAGATGGATGGGTTCCTTTGAAAGTGATGAATGTCTCTGAAAAGCCTTTGTTTTTGAGACGTAACGCTAAGCTTGCTGTCCTGATGCCCTGTGTCGCTTTGGAAGATTTAGACCTAGTCAGTGGTCATCAGAGCGCTTCCACCGTGCCTGCTACTCCTGTCTGTCCTGATGCAAGATGTGCTGGGGAGAATCTAGAGTCCATTGGCCTGAGTGAGCTGGACATCAGCCTGTGTGATGCGTCATCGGACTGTAAAGACAAGTTGTCCAAACTTATTGTTCACTACCAGGATGTCTTCTCACGCAACCACCTTGACTGCGGCAAAGCAGAAGAGTTTGTCCACAGAATCCACTTGATTGACCAAAAGCCATTCAGACTCCCTTTCAGACGTGTGCCACCGAGCCAGTATCAAAAACTACGTCAGGTCTTAAGTGAAATGGAAGAAAAAGAGATCATTCGAAAGTCAACAAGCGAGTATGCCTCACCATTAGTCCTTATCTGGAAGAAGAATGGTGATTTGCGTGTGTGTACTGACTTCAGGTGGGTGAACAAGCGGACTTTGAAGGACGCTCACCCTCTGCCACATCAGGCCGATTGCTTGGCAGCACTTGGTGGCAATTCACTGTTCAGCACAATGGACTTGACTTCAGGATTTTATAACATGTCCTTACATGAGGATGACAGGAAGTATTCAGCGTTCACTACACCTATGGGGCTTTACGAATACAACAGGCTGCCACAGGGGCTCTGTAACAGTCCAGGGAGTTTCATGAGAAAGATGACTTCCATTTTTGGTGATCAAAATTATCTAAGTCTGTTATGCTATTTAGATGTTATTTTGATTTTTGCTCCTGATGAAAGTTCTGCCCTTGCACGTCTTGAAATGGTGTTCAAAAGACTCCGTGCCCACAACTTGAAATTGGCACCTAAGAAATGCTACTTTTTGAGGAAGTCTGTCGAATTCCTTAGCCATATTGTTGACGAGCGTGGAGTTTCAACTGACCCAGGCAAAGTTGAGAGCATAAGCAGTGTGACTGTGACTGACTTGATGGAAGCGGATGGAGTGACACCATCTGAGAAACGTGTGCGATCTTTTCTTGGCATGCTAAATTTTTATCAGCACTTCATCCCAGGATACTCAGCCCTTGCGAAGCCCATGTTCTCACTGCTGGCTGGTCAGAAACAGAAGAAAGGCCGAAAACCTAGGTGTGCTGTAGTGAGTCAACCGACTGGACTACTGACCATGATAGGGCATTTGCTGAACTCAAACAGGCCCTTATAGATTCCGTTGTTTTGGCCCACCCAGACTTTTGTCAACCGTTTTTGCTGTCTACAGACGCCTTGTTGGATGGCCTTGGGGCCGTTTTATCTCAAGTGCGTGAAGGTGACTCAGTGGCTAGACCAATTGCATTTGCTAGCAAGTCCTTAACTCGGTCACAGAAGAACTATCCAGCCCATCGATTAGAGTTTCTTGCACTGAAGTGGTCAGTTTGTGTCAAGTTTAGCCACTGGTTGAAAGGCCACGACTTTACTGTGTGGACTGACAATAATCCATTGACTGATATTATGACTAAACCTAAACTTGACTGTTGTGAGCAGGGATGGGTGTCAAAATTAGCCAGTTACAATTTTGACATCAAATATGTGCCAGGCCCAAGAAATATTGTTGCTGACGCTCTCAGCCGTGTCCCTTCTTGCAAAAGTGTCGGTCGCAGACTGGTCAGTGAACCACTTCATGACCTCACCAGAGAAGCTGCTGTTTTGTCTGACACAGCTATTCAACAGACCTTCAGAGAGTCAACCAACCAGTCTGTAATGGCAGAGAAGCAATCACGTCTTGTAGCCACAAATACCCAGTCCCTTCCTATGTCAGCTCAGTCTTTATCCACACAGGAAGTCTCTGCTGTTATCCAGTCACACACTGAATGGGCCTCTGGAGCAAGGACGCGTGCGACAGCCCTTGTGCGTCACCTACCCCAGCTCATTCCTGACGGTTTGCCCAGCCTGCCTGCCTTTACTGCTGGAGATCTGATGCACAATCTAGAGATAGTACGTTGTCTCGCATTCGTTTTTTTTGTGGAGAGGTCTCGGAGACCATCCAGACGGGAAAGAGCACAGGAGTCGAGTCAAGTCATGAGGCTGCTGAAACACTGGGAAAAGTTTGTTCTGAGTGATGACGTCTTGTACAGAGTGTCACGTGATCAAATTTCGAAGACAAGACGCCATCAGTTTGTTGTTCCTGATTGTCTGAAGACTAATGTCTTGAAAGGAGTGCATGACAGTGCATGTCATCAAGGTCAGTCAAGAACCATGAGCATTGCCAGACAGAGATTTTTTTGGCTGCACATGGACAGAGATGTGAGAGAATACGTTCGTCATTGTCAGCGTTGTATAGTGAGCAAAATGGCCGAGCCTGTAGGGAGAGCTCCTCTTGAAAGTATTGTCACTTCCAGACCACTGCAACTTGTATGCATTAATTTCTGGTCAGCTGAAGAGTCGCACAACAAATCTGTGGATGTTTTAGTAATGACTGACCATTTTACCAGATTGGCTCAGGCCTTTGCCTGCAGGGATCAATCAGCCAAACAAGTAGCGAAAGTCCTCTGGGAGAAGTATTTCTGCGTCTATGGATTCCCTGAGAGGATCCACAGTGACCAGGGTCCAAGCTTTGAAAGCGAGTTGATCGCTGAACTTCTACAGTTATCTGGTGTGCGAAAGTCCCATACTACTCCATACCACCCGATGGGAAATGGCAGCGTCGAACGTTTTAATCGAACGCTGGGCGATATGATCAGAGCTCTTCCCTCAGAATCAAAGCAAGACTGGCCCAGATGTTTACAAACTCTCACATTCATGTACAATTGCACTGCCCATGAGACAACAGGATATGCACCATTTTACCTGATGTTTGGAAGGGTGCCCCGTCTTCCAGTAGATATCCTGTTTGGAAACATCTTGACTGACCCTGATGTGACCGACTTTGGCAGATATGTCACGAAGTTGTCTGAGGACCTTAAGGAAGCCATGCTAATTGCTCAAGAGCATGTGACAAAGGAACAGAACAGACAGGCAAGACTGTATAACAGGAAAGCGAAAGGACCGACAATTGAAATTGGAGACCGAGTGCTTGTGGCTAATGAGAAAGAGAGAGGAAAGAGAAAAGTTGCTGACCGATGGGAGTCTATTGTTTACACTGACTGAGCTGAATCCCCAAACGCACTATTCAAGATGTGCCACAGTCTTCTCAGTCTGGTCTCTCGATGTCCTCCGTCCAGTCCTCCGTCTCTGTCCATTCCATGGCCTCAGGTCAAGCTACATCAGAGCACACTCAGACTCAAGTGTCCGTTCAGCAGGATGAGACTCAATGTGGAGTTGATGATGTGCACAGTCTTGTGAGCGTCCCTGAACCTGAAAATTACTCAGATATCCTGCCTGCGTCTGAGGAAAGAACCAGAGAATGGATCAGTCACCTGAACAACACCCCAAGTCAACAGTTTCCTGAAGGAGGTGCTAGGGAGCCTTCTACTGACTTTACTAACGACGTGTTGACTGACAAGGTCCCAGACTCACACTCTGAACTCCCTCACGCCTCACTCACTGATGACAGTGTTGATAGGGATGACACCTCGACTGTTAGTGGCCATCACTCAGTTTTGTCTACAGCTACTTCTGACTCTGTAAGTGACGCTGCACATACTGTTGCACCCACTGAACTGCCTGAGTCTGCACCACACCGCACTACACGTCTGGGTCGTGTCGTTCGACCAGTTAACAGGCTCCTTTACACGATAGCTGGACGAGATGTCACTAGACGACTGCGGCAGAATGTTCAGACTGTATGCAGCGCTGTAGTTCAAGCTCTTAGGGCATAAGTCTCTTTGTTTTTTCTTTTTTTACAGATCTTTCTAATGTCCTTAGAAGTGCGGTACTAGGTGAACACTTATACCTACTTCTATGTGTATTGGCAGTTTTTAGGCAAGTGTAGAATGTGTAAGGCATTCTATAACCGGTGGTTGGTTGGAGAGTTTTTGACGTCGCTCTCTGTCCACCGCATCCTTAAAGGATACTTCTAGAGTCGGTCTTCTTGTGTGTAGTCCCATGACACCAGATGAATCATAGCTATAGTTTGCAAACATGTGTATAATTTTGTCCAGAATTCAGTGGGGGTGGGTGTAACAGAGTTGAAAATGACCTCACTCAGATAAAGTGAATTCTCCCAAAATTTGTATTTTAACATGTTATTGTAATCCAATGCTTTTTGATGGTTTGTGTAAACCCCAGATGTTGTACCGCATTCACGAAGGTTAAATATGAGGCTGCGCGACTATTTGTCTATTTACTTTCGCTTTGACACATTTTGGGCATTTGCGCTACCAGTACCTGAGAGCTAGACCATCTCCGCTGGAGGTAAGCAGGCTTTGGGAGCGCTCCGTGAATAATTTGATATTTTAATAAATGAACATGTTTTCTTTGCAAACTATGGGTTGGATATAAATGTATATAGTAAGTTGTACTAACTGATGCTCTCGAAAAGTAACGATAGAAAGTGATTTGTAAGTGTTTTAACCGAGTTAAAGTATAATTTTGGCGGCAACCACGCTGCGCTGTGCGTTATGGAGAGCATTGTTCTTATTGTGGTTTTATGCTATTTTAGACTTGTATGCAGTCGCGTTGCAGCAGAAATCTCACGGATTGTTGTTTTATTTGTGAATGCAGGCAATAAAAGCCACTGTCAGGAACCCCTGGTCTGAATCTCTATCACGAACACTTGCACAAGTGAGGGTCGTTACACATTATTTAGAAGAGAGATTGGGCGCCAGTTGTCAATATAAAGCGGATCTTTGCGTGGTTTAGGAATTAATGTAATTAAACCTTGAGTCATACTTGCAGGTAAACAACTGGATGATAGGCTTTCATTAAACACTTGTAGAAGAAATGGTGCCATCTGCTGTTAAAACAATTTATAGAATTCAGAAGATAAGCCATCTGTTCCCGGAGATTTGTTCTCCTTTAAACAATTAATACAGTTGCTAACCTCTGTTAGTGATAAGGGGAGATCACAAAGATCTTTTTCAGAGTCTTTAAGTCGAGAGGTATGCTGTAGTGAATTCAGGAACGTTTGAGTATTATCTTCAGAGTATTCAGATGTGTACAGGTTTTTATAAAAAGTAGAACAAAAATCAGATATTAGTTTTGGGTCATCTGTTATTTTATCATTAATTTTTAGTTCATTCATGGTATTAATTTTTGCACGATATTTTTCTAGTTTGAAAAAATATGCAGAGTTCTGTTCACCCTTTTCTAGCCATTGTGTCCGCGATCTAATAAACGCTCCTTCTGCCCTTCTTTTATAGATCACATCAAGTTTCTCTTGTGACTCATACAATTTAATTTTGTCTTCTTTTGTTAAGGCGTCTGGTGAAATTTGAGAGAGTAAAAAAATGTGTGATAATGTTCTTTTTAGGGTTTGTGGAAGACCCCAAGCGCACGACACCAGACAGAGATGGGGTTAGCCGAAAACTGGCGTGCTTTATTCCTTACGCGTACAAATAGTCAAACATAGGAAGGCAATGAGCGACAAGGAAAAAACGGAAAGTCCAAGGGGGAAAAAAAATCGCGGGTAATCCGAACGGGAACACGGCAGGATACTTCCACGGGGAAACTTTACAAGGGAAAACCATGAACCAAGGGCTGGGATGAGTTCGTAGAGAAAAGGACCGTCGGAGGAGAGTAGCCGCTACTGCGGGGAGGTAACTGTTATGCTCGCGCACCAGAACCTGACCCGTATGGCGAAACCCAAGACAGACAGACACGAGATGACTTCAAAATCTACAAAGGGAGGTTTTATTGTGGGAGGGAAATGTATGGTGAAAAAAGGCGTTCTGTTAGTGGGATGTGTAAATAAACTATGTGTGGTGTCCCGTGGTTTGCGTGTATAACTATGTGTGAGTGTTTTTAGCCTATGTGTGGTGCAGTATGTAAATGACCAGGAGGTGTTGAAAAAATGTGCGTGCACCTGGCGAGAAAGTCCAGTCCGTGATCCAAGAGGGGTTGTCCGAGAAAGTCCAGGTCCGAGATCCGGGAAGTCGAGTCCGAAAGGAGGGGTCCAGATAGAGGGACAAGGGGGGATATCGCAGGAGAGGTCCGGGGAGAAACGTGAAGGTCGCTGGGGACGAGGGAGACGCGGGGAGCCGTGGAAATCGCGGAGGGAGAGTCTTGGGAGGAAACAGAGACACGAAGATAAGACACTGGGGAATAAACAGAATGTAAGGAACGTTGGAGGGCTTGTCAGAACTTTACCGCAGGGTTCAGTACGTCGAAGCACAGAGAGACGTTCTGGGAGGCTTCCTGTAGAAGGCTGCCTGATTGCCGCAGGTGCGCCTGATGGATGATGGCAAACACCTGGTGCAGTGCAGCGCTCGTCTCCTCAGAGCGCGAGCCGAGCGCTCGGATGTTTCCGGCACGTCCGAGCTGGGGGAGTGGCTTGAACGTGCCGGGGAGGCAGCTCGGGGCGGTGTAAGCACAACAGGACCCCCCTCCTACGGGAGACACCGGGCGACCGTCCGATGGCGTTGGGGTGGGCCCGATAGAACTCCTCCAGGAGTGCAAGGTCGGCCAGGTAGGACCGGGGAACCCAGCTGCGGTCCTCGGGCCCATAGCCAACCCAGTCCACCAGGTATTGGTACGCACGCCCCCGGCGGCGTACGGCGAGCAGCTGGTCGACATCCCAGACCATGTCACCACCGTCGAGGACCCTGGGGGGTGGAGGAGCTTGGACAGGGGGCTGGTGGCTACCGGTTTGAGGCGCGAGACATGGAAGACGGGATGGATCTTGAGTGAGGTAGGGAGATGGAGACGCACCGCCGAAGGGTTGACGATGCGGTCGATGGTGTAGGGACCGACGTAGCGGGGAGCCAGCTTCCGGTTGAGGGTAGGGAAGGGCAGGTCCCGGGCCAGGAGCCATACCTTCTGGCCAGGTCGATAAGCTGGAGCCGGCACTCTCCGCCGGTTGGCGCTGCGCCGGGGCCGCTCTGTAGCTCGCAACATAGCGGCCCGGGCGGTCTTCCAAACCTCGTGGACGGGACCGCCACCTCCAACTCCTGATGGGGGAACAGAGGGGGTTGATAGCCAAGAGAACACTCGAAGGGGGACAAACCGGTAGCCGAACTCTCCATGGAGTTGAGCGAGTACTCCACCCAGGGCAGGTACTTGCTCCAGGAGGCGGGGTTGCTGGTGGTAACGCAACGCAAAGCCGCCTCCAGGGCTTGATTGGCCCGCTCTGCCTGCCCATTGGTCTGGGGGTGATACCCGGAGGAGAGGCTGACCGTGGCCCCAATCCCTTTACAGAAGGCCTGCCATACCTTCGAAGTGAACTGGGGACCACGGTCAGAGACAATGTCCAGGGGAATCCCATGGGGTCGGACGACGTGGGAGACGAGAAGGTCCGCCGTCTCGGCTGTAGAGGGGAGTTTGGTGAGGGCAACAAAGTGGACGGCCTTGGAAAACCGGTCGACAATGGTCAGAATGGTGTCATTGCCTTGGGACACGGGGAGGCCAGTTACGAAGTCCAAGGCAATGTGGGACCAAGGTCGGCCGGGGACAGGAAGGGGGCGCAGGAGACCTGCTGGAGGGCGATGGAGAGCCTTGCTGCGGGCGCAGGTGGTGCAGGCTGCCACGAACTCTCTGGTGTCTGCCTCCATGGTGGGCCACCAGAAACCCCTGCGGATGAAGGCCGCCGTTCGGTAGACACCGGGGTGGCAGGCAAGATGGCTGGAGTGGCCCCACTCCAGCACCTGGGGCGGACAGAGGGAGGCACAAATAGCCGGTTCCGGGGTCCATTGCCTGGGTCGGGCTGGGCGCGCTGGGCCCTTCTCACCACTGATTCGATGGCCCAGCTGACGACACCCACCACCCGGGCCGGGGGAAGGATGGTGTCTGGGGCGTCAGGGGACCCCTCGGGAAACAGACGGGAGAGGGCGTCTGCCCTGACGTTCTTGGTGCCCGGGCGGTAGGTGAGGGTGAAGTCGAACCGGCTGAAGAAGAGAGCCCAGCGCGCCTGCCTGGGGTTGAGCCTCTTAGCCGTCCGCACGTAGGTCAGGTTCTTGTGATCGCACCATACGATGAACGGCTGCCCTGCTCCCTCCAGCCAGTGTCTCCACTCCTCTAGGGCGGCGTGGACGGCCAGCAACTCCCTGTTGCCGATGTCGTAATTCTTCTCCGCAGGACTGAAACGCCGGGAGAAGAAGGCGCACGGGTGGATCTTCTGGTCCTCCTCCGACCGCTGGGAGAGGACGGCTCCGATGCCCGTGTCCGATGCGTCCACCTCCACGATGAACTGCCTGCACGGGTCCGGGTGGGCGAGCACCGGAGCCGTTGTGAACAGCCTCTTCAGGGCCAAAAGGCGGCTTCTGCCTCCGAGGTCCAGGAGAAGGGGCGGAGGTTGGAGGTGAGTGCAGTGAGGGGGGCGGCCACACGGCTGAACCCCCTGATGAAGCGCCGGTAGAAGTTTGCAAACCCCAGGAAGCGCTGGAGTTGCGTCCTGTTAGTGGGCCGTGCCCACTCCTCCACCGCTCGGGTCTTCCTGGGGTCAGTGCGGACGAGCCCCTTCTCCACGATGTGGCCAAGGAACTCCACGGAGGCGGAGTGGAACACGCACTTCTCGGCTTTCACGAAGAGCCTGTTCTCCAGCAGCTGTTGGAGGACCAGGCGGACATGCTGGTGGTGTTCCTCCTCAGTCCTGGAAAACACGAGGATGTCATCCAGGTACACCACCGCGAACGTGTTCAGCATGTCCCGGAGCACGTCGTTGACCAATGCCTGGAAGACGGCCGGGGCGTTGGTGAGGCCGAAGGGCATAACGAGGTACTCGAAATAACCCTAGGTGGGTGTTGAAGGCCTTCTTCCATTCATCCCATTCCCGGATACGCACCAGGTGGTACGGGCTGCGCAGGTCCAGCTTCGTGAACACCGTGGCGTGAGTGAGTGGCTCGAACGTGGAACTCATAAGGGGGAGTGGATATTTATTTTTCACCGTGATGTTATTTAGCATTCGATAATCTATGCAAGGCCTCAGGCTGCCCTCCTTCTTTGCCACAAAAAAGAAGCCCACTGCCACCGGGGAAGACGAGGGCCTTACGATTCCTGAGGCCAGGGACTCTGTGATATAATTGCGCATAGCCTCCTTCTCTGGGACGGAGAGGTTATACAACCGACCGGTGGGAAGGGCGGCCCCGGGAAAGAGATCTATGGCACAATCATAGGGACGGTGAGGGGGGAGGGAAAGTGCTCTGTCTTTACTAAATACAGGGGCTAAATCGTGATAAATGGGAGGAACACCAGTGAGATCCGTGGGAGGAGGCACGGGTCTGAGGCTGCTGGACGGGGAGTGGGCGGAGCGAAGGCAGTTGGCATGACACGCAACGCTCCAGCCCAAAATCCGCCCAGTAGACCAAGAGATATAGGGATCGTGCCGTTCCAACCACGGTCTTCCTAACAGCAGGGGCGCTGTGGGGGCGTGCAAAACCAAGAAACGGATAGCTTCCACGTGATTACCCGAAAGGGTGAGGGTGAGGGAAGCAGTGCTGTGTGTGATCTTACCAAGTGAACGACCATCTAGGGCTTGGGCTGTGAGGGGTGTGTCAAGGGGGACGAGTGGAATGCCGGCCTGCCGGGCCAGCGAGATGTCCATCAAACACTCGTCCGCCCCCGAATCCAGGAGTGCACCAACAGACAGTGAGTCGTTACCCCAGGTGAGAGTGACCGGAAAAAGGTGGTTGTGCTCCTTCTTGGGCTGGGGCTGAGGAAGGGTCGTCAGGCTCACTAGGACACCCCTCACTAGTGAGCCGGGTCTTTTTGGGCGAGTCGGGCAGGCCTTGATATAGTGGCCCGACCTCCCACAGTAGAGGCAGAGGTGGCCATGCATCCTCTGCTCCCTAACTTCCAGCGGGAGCCGTGACCGACCCAACTGCATGGGCTCCTCCTCCGGTCTGGATCCAGAAGCCACCCAGGGTTGCGAGGGGGAGTGTGAGGGTGGAGAGAGCCCACGGGACGTTGACCCAGGGAAGGCACCGGTAGGACGGACGGGGGTTGGTCTATGGGAGGGGCCAGCGCGCGGGGCGCGTTCCTGGCGCCGCTCCCGCAGCCGTTCGTCCATCTGGAGGGCGAGGGTGACGAGCTCGTTGAAGGAGGCAGGGCGGTCCCGAACGATAAGATCTTTGATGAGCTCGCTCAGCCCCCTCCTGTACGCGCTCTTGAGCGCAGTGTCATCCCACCCACTGTCTGCCGCGAGTATCCTTACCTCCAGGGAATAATCTGCCACCGACCTGGCTCCCTGTTGGATGGAATGGAGGCGGCCGGCAGCGTCCTGCCCGTCAGCTGGGTGGTCGAACACCAGATTGACCTCGCGGCGGAAGGCACCATAGTCCGAGGCGAGCTGCTCGGTATGGCCTACCGCCGCTATGGCCCAGCTGAGGGCTTTGCTGGTGATGAGGGACATGACAAGGGCTACCTTGGTCTCTCCTGTCCTATACCTGGCTGGCTGGTGTTTGAACAGGAGCTCACACTGACCAAGGAAACCCCTGCACAGCTCGAACTCCCCACCGAAGGCCTTGGGGCAGGGGAGGTTAGGCTCGCACCGGGGGTCCAGTGGGGGTTGACTCGGAGGAGGGGGAACGTCGGGACCAGGAACGGGGAAACCGGAGGCCAGGGCAGGGTGGTCGCTCATCCTGGAGACCGCTGTGGATAGTGCAGCGATCTGCGCGGTGAGGGTATCTAACGCGCTCGTCGCGGCCTGGGAGCCGGACTGAAGATCGCTGATCTCTCCGGTGACACGGGTGAAGGCAGTAGTAAGCTCTGAGCGGAGAGAGGCAAGTTGGCAACTGTGACTTCTTACTACTGCCTCTAGGGGGACGGGGCTCTGGGGCGTCACAGGGACCGTCCGCTCCTTGGGTTTGCCTGGGTCCATAATGGCTTCGACGTTCTGTTGTGCTCGCGCACCAGAACCCGACCCATGTGGCGAAACCCAAGACAGACAGGCACGAGATGACTTCAAAATCTACAAAGGGGGGTTTTATTGTGAGAGGGAAATGTATGGTGAAAAAAGGCGTTCTGTTAATGGGATGTGTGAATAAACTATGTGTGGTGTCCCGTGGTTTGCGTGTATAACTATGTGTGAGTGTTTTTAGCCTATGTGTGGTGCGGTATGTAAATGATCAGGAGGTGTTGAAAAAATGTGCGTGCACCTGGCGAGAAAGTCCAGTCCGTGATCCAAGAGGGGTTGTCCGAGAAAGTCCAGGTCCGAGATCCGGGAAGTCGAGTCCGAAAGGAGGGGTCCAGATAGAGGGACAAGGGGGGAGATCGCAGGAGAGGTCCGGGGAGAAACGTGAAGGTCGCTGGGGACGAGGGAGACGCGGGGAACCGTGGAAATCGCGGAGGGAGAGTCTTGGGAGGAAACAGAGACACGAAGATAAGACACTGGGGACTAAACAGAATGCAAGGAACGCTGGAGGGCTTTTCAAACTTCACCGCAGGGTTCAGTACGTCGAAGCACTGAGAGACGTTCTGGGAGGCTTCTTGTAGAAGGCTGCTTGATTGCCACAGGTGTGCCTGATGGATGATGGCAAACACCTGGTGCAGTGCAGCGCTCGTCTCTTCAGAGCGCGAGCCGAGCGCTCGGATGTTTCCGGCACGTCCGAGCTGGGGGAGTGGCTTGAACGTGCCGGGGAGGCAGCTCGGGGCGGTGTAACCACAACATTAGCAGCACAGTTACGAACCACCACGACGGCAGAAGAGTTGCTTAACCGTCGCCTGGAAGAGGTTGTGGTATCCATGTTGTTGGTGTAAACGTAATAAACCCGCACATAAGGCCGCTAGGGTCAGCGAGCAGCTGGTGAACTTTCCCTTTCAACAACGTACCTGTTTGTAGCTAGCATGCTAGCTCAGGTCCGTGTAGCTAACTAAAGTAAGGGCTCAGCTAGCAGTTTAGGAAGCTAACGCTGCTAGCTAAAGTAAGCACAGCTAGTAGGCTATGAAGCTAGTATGCTAGCTAGCAATTATGAGAGTTAGCAAGGGAAAGCTAACGTGAGTTAGCATCGGAAGCTAACGTAATTGCTGATGCCAGTGATCACATTTAGCAGCCGTCTAAATTAATGACCTAAGCTTTAGCTTAGTTTTGAGCGTACCTGGGTAGCAAGCCGGCGGGGGAAGGTGAGACCTTCCCCGCTTTATTTATTTGTGTTGTTTTCTATTTTGGGTGGTATCCCCGGGGGGACCCCTGGTGAGCCCGGTAACGCCGCTGAAGACTAGTCAGGCTGAGCTAGTCAGGGCAGAAGATTCTGAGCTAGTGTAGGCAGCTAGAGAGGGCGAAAGACTTTGAGTTAGAAAAGGAGATACAGGTACGCTCAGGGCTTAGCATCCAAGGTCAATCAATAAAAATGGAATCACTAAAGAAAGAGAGGACCAAAGTGAAGACGGCGTTCACAAAAAGAGCCAACTACATCCTTAGAATGGCAATAACCATGGTTCGAGATGAGCTGAAAGTTGAGTGGAAATCATTTTCTGATGATGCAAAAAAGGTTCTTTCTGCACATGATGACTATGAAGCTGGCTTGCTAGCTGAAGCGAACGATGACGCGGAGGCACTGGATGGGCAGCTCAAAGCAGATATAGAGAGAGTAACCAGAGAGTGTGAGCTCAAAGTTGAAGAGGTGAGACAGGCAGTCAAGTCCAGCCTTTGGTCGAGATATGCGGAGACCGAGCTAGTATCTACCATTAGACGGGCAGAAAGAAGCTATGAAAGCGCTGAGGGAATCAGCCTGGAAGGAGTAACCTACAGCAACGGTAAGGAGCAAAACGCACTCTTGGAAGGTCTCATCGCCAAGGCAGAAAATATGCTGGCTGTCTGGGAAGAGTGGATCCCTGAAGGGGTTACGCGTGACATGAGTAAGCGGCTACGGGTGCTGGAGGACAAGAGAAACGAGCTCTGGATCAGGTGGTTGGCAGAATTTGGCAGGGCCAGGAAAAAGGAGGCCGATGAGATCGCCGAGACTGAGAAGAGAGCCGCCGAGGCCAGGCTAAAGGCTTCCGAAGTTAGCGCCGAGTCTGAGGAGAGGGCTGCGGAGGCCAGGAAAAAGGCTGCTGAAGCTCAGCAAAGGATGGCAGAAGCGGCCGAAGAAGAGCGTGCTGAGCTAGCTAAAGCTCAGCGGAAAACATGGGAGGAAGCACATAGCGCCAGTATGGCAAGCCTGGGAGCGGGAGGCGCGCAAGCAGCAGCCAAACCGAGAGTGCGCCTCCAACCAACAAGACTACCAACGTTCAGCGGTTGCATGAGAGACTTCCACCGTTGGCGAAGAGACTGGGAAAGTCTGCAGCGGCAGGGAGATCCGTCAGAGTCACCGGAAGTGAAAAAATTCCAGCTCCTAGACAGCGTGGAAGAAAAAATCGACAAAGACCTCAGACTTTCGGGCTATGATACGGCAGGAGAAATGTTCAGGGTCCTGGAGAACCGGTTTGGGAACAAGACTACCATCGCGATTCAGATAATCAGGGAGTTGGAGAAGTTTCCAGCGGTGAAAGGAAACCAAACAAGAAAGACAATTGATTTGATTCAAGCTGTGGAGAAGGCCCTGACCGATCTGACGGATCTCGGAAATACCGTTGCCATAAAGAATCCGCTGGCGATGGAAACTATAGAGAGCAAACTACCTGACAGTGTGAAGATGGACTGGCTCAAATTCGAAACCAAACCCGTGAACGGTGTCAAAGCTGATGGTCGCTTTAATGCTCTCTTAAAGTTCCTAAAGGAGCAAGAAGCAGTCTTCGAGAGGTTGGAGCAGCTAAGAGTCTCAGAAGAGCCTGAGAAATCGAGCAAACCGGAAAGGAGGGCGTTCACAAGGGCCACAGGAAGGAATTTGGCAGAAGAGGAGTGCAGCGTGTGTGGAGATGAGAAACACGGAGGCAGGATCTTCTTCTGCAAGAAGTTCAAAGGGCTCAGCCTAGCCGAAAAGAAAGACGTCGTCGAAAGGAATGGAGCCTGCAGGAGATGCTTGGCATCCCATGGTGCGGATGGAGAATGTAGTAACAGGTTCCTCTGCAAGAAGAAGTGCTGCCAGAAAAGAGACGGCTCAGACCACCACTACCTCTTGTGCTCCGTGGAAGGAGGGCACAAAAGTGATGAGAAAAAGAGGGAAGAGCAAGAAGGGGAAAAGAGAGACACAAAGGCAGGAAGGCTCTCAAAAGAACAAGAAAAGGCCCTAGCTGATGTCTCCCCTGAAGTAGCGGAAAGGGTAATAAGGGCATTTTCCAACAAGACGACAGTGTCAATGAGAGCGAGCGAAAAGGGTGATGGTCTCCTTGAAGAAAGGGGTTTGACAGAGCATCCAGTGCTTATGATGATCATGGAAGTCACAACCAATGGAGAACAAACTATCGGGACCCTGATGGACCTTGCGTCCGATACTAATTACATTACCCACCAAGCCGCCAACAGACTCCGACTGAAAGGAGAGAAGGTAATGCTGGTCGTGCATGGAGTTGGTGGAATGAAAGTAAGAGTCCAGACAAAAAGGTACTTGCTCAAAGTTAGAATGAGTGGAGTCCCCACCAGATCGTCTGTTATGGACTGGATGAGATCGCACAAGCAGACCGTGTCGTTAGCCCGGGGCAGCTCAAGAAGTTCTTCCCGGAGGTCAAGACAGAGGAACTGGTCAGGCCAGAGAAAATCGAACTCTTAATCAGCCACAGAGAGGGTAGGCTTGCTCCGCAGCGGATGAAGAGAGTGGGAGACCTGGTGTTGTGGGATGGCCCACTGGGCACGACTGTGGGGGGAGCGCACCCTAATCTGTTCGAGGAGGTGAAGGTATCCATTCACAACTCAGACACATTTTGCACGCTCAATGAGAGCAAAAGTGATCAAGGTGGAAGAGACTTCGAGAGAGCCAAATAGCTCCAGAGAGGAAACGCTGGGCCTGAAGCAAGAGAGTGGTGAGGGGATCAGGAACACGGCTGCAACCAGCAAGGAAGTTCTTGAGTGGTGGAAATGGGACAGCATCGGAGCTGCGTGTGAGCCGAAGTGTGGAGGATGTCGGTGCGGGAAATGCCAGCCAGGGGGGAAGGAAATGACTCTAGCTGAAGAGAAAGAACTAGAAAAGATCAAGGAAGGCCTGACCTATGTGGCTACTGACAACCACAGTGACTCGCCGCACTGGTACGCGGGATACCCCTGGACTGAAGACCCGGCTTCACTTCCAAATAACAGGAAAGTGGTGGAGGCGACATTCCTGAGAACTGAAAAGCGCCTCATGAAGGACCCATTGTGGAGAGCTGCTTACGCAGCCCAACACGAGATGGTGGAAAGAGGAGCAGCCATTGAGTTAAAGAAGGACACGATCAACAGTTGGAGAGGGCCAGTTTGGTACGTAAGTCACCTAATCGCACCAAACCTTCACTCTGTCACCACGCCAGCGCGGCTCGTCTGGAACAGTAGCCAAGAATTCAAAGGGACGAGCATGAACAACATCTGCTGAAGGGTCCGGATGTGCTAAATCCAATCCGGGCGGTTCTGCTCAGGTTCAGAACAGGAGAGCATGCAGCCATAGGAGACATCAAGATGTACAATTCTGTGTGGCTGAACGAAAGAGAGGTTCACCTTCATCGGTTCCTCTGGAGGGACTCACCCGAGGAAGAGATCAGAGACTTCGCTATCACTCGGGTCAATATTGGAGACAGGCCAGCGGGATGCATAGCGCAGTTGGCCATGAGGGAAACCGCAAGACTGCCCAGGTTCTCTCACATGAACGACGAGAGAAGAGTGCTTGAAGAGGACAGCTATGTGGACGACATCCTCACGTCCCACAATGACCCAGAGAAACTGGACAAGATCACAAGAGGAGTGGAGGAGATACTCTGGGCCGGAGGCTTCTCGCTCAAACCGTGGGTTCGGTCCGGTCAAAGTGGAAGGTGCGAGAGTAGTTAGGTTGGGCAAGCTGTTAAAAGCCCAAGTCCAGAGTCCGGAACCCTGGTGTTGCCCAACCAGCTAGGGCAGGAAGACAACAAGGCTCTTGGTGTCGGATACTGCGTGGACAGCGACAGACTCTTCCTTATGGTTTCAATCAACTTCTCCAAAAGAAAGCAGAAGATGAGGACGGGGGTCGACCTCTCGGAGAAGGAGATCAAGGAGAAAACGCCAAACCCTCTGACCAGACGGGAGCTCCTAAGCCAGGTAGCAGGGCTTTACGACCCTGTTGGTCTAGCTACCCCGGCCAAAGAGAGAGGGGCATTCTTGGTCAGGAGAGCCTTCCAGGAGGCTGGGGTAGGAGATTCCAAGAAAGACACGTGGGACAGTCCCCTTCCGGCAGACCTCCGGGCAGATGCCATCAAGCTTTTTGAAGAGTATGTGCAGCTTCGTCAAATCAGTTTCGAAAGGAGCCTTACTCCTCCTGGATGGAGGGGGAGGCCGTGGGGCATCACGTTTTCAGACGGGAGTGATGACGCCTGTCATGCCCCTGGCTCTATGGGCATAAACCAAAAAGATGGGGGAAGGACCAGGCAGGATCAAAATGTAATAAAAATATTTATTAAACTAACAAAAATCAACTAAAGAATGTGCAACAAACAATGAAAGAAGGATGAGGTGTGTCAATCAGTATATCAGTGGTGTCAGCGTGTGATTGGACGTGTGTGAAGTGTAGTGCATGCATGTATGTGAGTGTGAAATCAAACAACAAAGGAGAACAAAAATGGTGGTCTGGAGAGAAGAGTGGAGGCATCTTCTGAAGGTCCTTTTATACTCCTGCCAGCCCAGCCAGCCCAGGTGTGCCTCATCAGGCTCCTCTCTCCCCAATTGGCCACCTCAGGGAGAGAGAGAGAGAACTAGCAACAATGACAACACACCTAGACTGGCCAGGCCGGCAGGCCCACAGAGCTATCAACCTAGATAGGTAGACACCCATGGCAGGCAGGCCATAAACCTACAAGGAAATAGCCACATGAGCAGACAGGCCAAAGACCTACAAAACTAGACAGGGCATATGATATCTAGAAATAGGTCTACCCTGGACAGGCAGCCATGACACGCCTTTGGAGCTGTTCTGTAGCTGAGGTGGGAGACGTCCACAGGGGCGGACATCCGCCTTGTTGAGTCAAAGGCCAAGCTGGCGCCCCTTGACCAGAAGGGTGACGTGGTAAAAGCAGAGATCTGAGGCGCTGTCTTCGCTGCCAGGCTGAGAGGGTTCTGGGAGAGGCAGGGTCGACTTGAGGTGGAGCGATGATTCCACTTCGTAGACAGCCAGACTATCTTGGGAGCTATCCAGAGGGAGAGTTACGGGTATCAGACGTTCTTCGCGAACAGGGTCGGGGAAATTCA
Organism: Lampris incognitus; assembly: GCF_029633865.1. NCBI lineage: Eukaryota > Metazoa > Chordata > Actinopteri > Lampriformes > Lampridae > Lampris > Lampris incognitus. The sequence continues at coordinate 195,590 of NW_026611089.1, forward strand.
GAAGGCTGGGCTTGTAGCTGACTGGTGGTGGATCCCAGGAGATCTGAACGTCGCCGACCTTGTCACCCGAGGATGTCCTCCAGAAGTCCTGGGTGAAGGCTCCATTTGGCAAAAGGGTCCTGAGTTCCTAGTGAGGCCGGTAGAAGAGTGGCCCATGAAGTCCGCGGCGGAGGTGGCGGTCAGGGCCAGAGAGGCTGTAAGTAAGCTCCAGCGGAGGGCATTCACAGCGGCTCTCACTCGAGCCCAGTGGAAGAAGACGGCAAGTCCTGCCCAGGGGCCTCTGGATGGGGCTGACGAGGCTCCTGTGCACACGGTGAAGGAGGAAGAGTCGACCTCCGCTGAGATTGAAAGCAAGGAGAGGCTCTGGGCGCGGCCATCATTGATCTGGTTGAACCTGAAAAGTTCAGTAGCTTGGCCAAGCTCTGTGGGGTAATCGGTTGGGTTCGCCGAGCTGTTAAGAGATGGCTGATTCGCGGGAGAGCCATGGAGAGAGCAGAGTGGGAGGCTAAGCACTCGAGAGAGAAGGTGGGCAAGCCAGTTCTCGACATGGGGGAGGTCAGAGCTGCCTTTTGGAACCTATGCTTGGCAGCCCAAGAGGGGGTAGCTTTCCCTGAGTCTACATTGAACAGGCTTGTAGTCATCAGAGAAGAGATATCAGGGCTACTGTTGTGCTATGGAAGGGTCCAGACCACAGGAGAAACAGGAGTGCCGCTGGTTCCGTATGGAGCATGGATGAGCACCCTGCTGGCACGAGAGGTCCATGGAGCAAACCATGAAGGGGTGACTGGCACCCTGTTTCAGATGAGGAAAAAGGCTTGGGTGGTTCAGGCTCAGCGAGTAGCTTGGAAGGTCGTTGGCTCCTGTGTCCCCTGCCGGAAGACCAGAGCAGAAATGTGCCAGCAGGTCATGGGCGACCTTCCCTCTGAGCAGACCAACCCAGCTGCTCCATTTCAGTTTACAACCCTAGATCTGTTTGGCCCATACACGATCAGGGATGTGGTAAAGAGGAGGTCTAGGTTAAAGGTCTGGGGTGTGGTGTTCTCTTGTATGGCCTCTAGGGCCCTACATGCTGATATGGTGGAGAGCCTGTCCACGGAGGGCTTCTTGGGCACTTACCAGCTGTTCACTGCTCTCAGAGGGCACCCGAAGAAGGTCTGGTCTGACCAGGGTGCGAACTTTGTTGGAGCTCGACCGGCGCTGAAGGAGCTCCATGAGTTCCTGGAGAATGTTGACAGGGAAGAAGTAAGAGGAAAAGCCGCCAGGCAAGGAACAGAATGGATTTGGGTTCTCCACCCAGCCGACTCGCCTCACAGGAATGGCGCAGCGGAAGCAGCAGTCCGCATACTCAAGAGGGCACTGAGCAACGTTGGGAGTGACGGAAACCTCACGGGGCTGGAGTTTCAAACTCTGCTCTACCTGGCAGCCAACTTGTCAAATGAGAGGCCGATCGGCTCCAGACTACAGATCCGAGACGACGCGGTGGAGGTGGTTACGCCCAACACTCTGCTGTTGGGAAGAGCTGGACCCACAGGGGACACGCGGGGCTTTGAGTTTCAGAACTATCCATTTGTGAGGTTGAGGGCAGTCCAGGCTGAAGTAAACAGATTCTGGCTGCGGTGGAGCCAGCTAGCTGGGCCAGGCCTGTTCATCAGGCCTAAGTGGCATAGAAAGGCTCGCAACGTCGCAGTGGGGGACTTGGTTTGGCTAGCTGATCAGAACGCTCTGAGGGGTCAGTTTAGGCTGGGTCGAGTCCTGGAGGTGACCCCCGATGAGAAAGGGGTCGTTCGTGATGTCAAAGTGAGAACGTGCCCCAGCTGTCCAGTGGCTACAGGCAAGCGTCCAGAGGAGAAGAACGACGGCGGCCGGAGGTTCTCCACGGTGCTCAGCAGAGACGTTCGATGGCTCGTGGCGCTCCTGGCTGTGGAGGAGCAGGAAGGGCTGGGGAGTGAGCGGCCCCAGGACGGCGGCCATGCCTCTCCTGGACGACCTGGCTCCGGGGTCGTGAGAGGTCAGGAGAGCATTCGACTCCGTGACTCTGGCTGTGCCTCTTCGGGGGCCCTGTACGAAGATCAGCAACGAGCGACCCTGTGATGCTGGCCGTGCCTCTTCGGGGGGACCTGGTTCCGGGGTCGTTAAAGACTTAAAGAAGAAATTGAAGAGTTGACCGAAGAAACACCACCAAAGAGAAAGTGGTGATTATTAGTGTGGTCTCCTTAGGTCTAGAGTCCAGGGGACCAAGTGGGAGGTGTGTTACTTTCTATGTGGTGGTGGGGTTTGAGTTGTGTTTAGTCAGAGATTTTAGTTTAGTTTAAGTACAAACTTGTGAAAGTTATTTCGTTTACATGTAGTTAAATTGTAACATTGTTTGAATTGTTAGGTACATAAGTGAAACTGAGTATTGATAATAATAATGATATTTATTTCAGTTCGGATATATGTGTTTTCTGTGTGCTTGATAAGGACTTTTATTGCAAAATTCTCCTCTACTACTACTTTCGGCTGCTCCCGTTAGGGGTCGCCACAGCGGATCATCCGTTTCCATTTCTTCCTGTCTTCTGCGTCTTCCTCTGTCACACCAGCCACCTGCATGTCTTCCCTCACCACATCCATAAACCTCCTCTTTGGCCTTCCTCTTCTCCTCTTCCCTGGCAGCTCCATATTCAGCATCCTTCTCCCAATATACTCAGCATCTCTCCTCCACACATGTCCAAGCCATCTCAATCTTGCCTCTCTTGCTTTGTCTCCAAACCGTCCAACCTGAGCGGTCCCTCTAATATAATCGTTCCTAATCCTGTCCTTCTTCGTTACTCCCAGTGAAAATCTTAGCATCTTCAACTCTGCCACCTCCAGCTCCGCCTCCTGTCTTTTCGTCAGTGCCAATGTCTCCAAACCATATAACATAGCTGGTCTCACAACCCTCTTGTAAACTTTCCCTTTAACTCTTGCTGGTACCCTTCTGTCGCAAATCACTCCTGACACTCTTCTCCACCCACTCCAACCTGCCTGCACTCTCTTTTTCACCTCTCTACTGCACTCCCCGTTACTTTGGACAGTTGACCCCAAGTATTTAAACTCAGATGTCTTTGTCACCTCCGCTCCTTGCATCCTGACCATTCCACTGTCCTCTCTCTCATTCACGCATAGGTATTCCGTCTTGCTCCTACTGACTTTCATTCCTCTTCTCTCCAGTGCATACCTCCACCTCTCCAGGCTCTCCTCAACCTGCACCCTACTCTCACTACAGATCACAATGTCATCCGCGAACATCATCGTCCATGGAGACTCCTGCCTGATCTTGTCCGTCAACCTGTCCATCACCATTGCAAACAAGAAAGGGCTAAGAGCCGATCCTTGATGTAATCCCACCTCCACCTTGAACCCATCCGTCATTCCAACCGCACACCTCACCATTGTCACACTTCCCTCATACGTATCCTGCACCACTCCTACATACTTCTCTGCAACTGCTGACTTCCTCATACAATACCACACCTCCTCTCTCGGTACTCTGTCATAAGCTTTCTCTAAATCTAAAAAGACACAGTGCAACTCTTTCTGGCCTTCTCTATACTTCTCAATCAACATTCTCAAAGCAAACATCGCATCTGTGGTGCTCTTTCGTGGCATGAAACCATACTGCTGCTCGCTGATCGTCACCTCTCCTCTTAACCTAGCTTCTATTACTCTTTCCCAAATCTTCATGCTGTGGCTGATCAACTTTATACCTCTGTAGTTGTTACAGTTCTGCACATCGCCCTTGTTCTTGAAAATCGGTACCAGTATGCTTCTTCTCCACTCCTCAGGCATCCTCTCACTTTCCAGGATTGTGTTAAACAATCTAGTTAGAAACTCCACTGCCATCTCTCCTAAACATCTCCATGCCTCCACAGGTATGTCATCAGGACCAACTGCCTTTCCATTCTTCATCCTCTTCATAGCTGCCCTCACTTCCTCCTTGCTAATCCGCTGAACTTCCTGATTCACTATCCCTACATCATCCAACCTTCTCTCTCTCTCATTTTCTTCATTCATCAGCCCCTCAAAGTATTCCTTCCACCTTCTTAGCACACTCTCCTCGCTTGTCAGCACATTTCCATCTCTATCCTTGATCGCCCTAACTTGCTGCACATCCTTTGCAGCTTGGTCCCTCTGTCTAGCCAATCGGTACAAGTCCTTTTCTCCTTCCTTAGTGTCTAATCTGTCATACAACTCACCATACGCCTTTTCCTTTGCCTTTGCCACCTCTCTCTTTGCTTTACGCTGCATCTCCTTGTACTCCTGTCTACTTTCTTCATCTCTCTGACTATCCCACTTCTTCTTTGCCAACCTTTTCCTCTGTATAATTTGCTGTACTTCCTCATTCCACCACCAAGTCTCCTTGTCTTCCTTCCTCTGTCCTGATGACACACCAAGTACCTTCCTAGCTGTCTCCCTCACTATTTCTGCAGTGGTTTTCCAGCCATCTGGCAACTCTTCACTACCACCCAGTGCCTGTCTTAACTCCTGCCTGAACTCCACACAACAGTCTTCCTTCTTCAACTTCCACCATTTGATCTTCGGCTGTGTCTTCACTCGCTTCCTCTTCTTGGTCTCCAAAGTCATCCTACAGACCACCATCCGATGCTGCCTGGCTACGCTCTCCCCTGTCACCACCTTGCAGTCTCCAATCCCTTTTAGATGGTGCCTTCTACATAAGATATAGTCCACCTGTGTGCACTTTCCTCCACTCTTGTACGTCACCCTGTGTTCCTCCCTCTTCTTGAAATATGTATTCACCACAGCCATTTCCATCCTTTTCGCAAAATCGACCACCATCTGTCCTTCCACATTTCTCTTCTTGACTCCATACTTTCCCATCACCTCCTCATCACCTCTGTTCCCTTCACCAACATGTCCATTGAAGTCCGCTCCAATCACCACTCTCTCCTCCTTGGGTACCCTCTCCACCATGTCGTCCAACTCATTCCAGAATTCTTCTTTTTCATCCATCTCACACCCAACTTGCGGGGCATATGCGCTGATAACATTCAGCAATAAACCTTCAATTTCCAGCTTCATACTCATCACTCTGTCTGACACTCTCTTCACCTCCAGCACGCTCTTGACATACTCTTCCTTCAGAATTACCCCTACCCCATTTCTCCTCCCATTCACACCATGGTAGAAGAGTTTGAACCCACCTCCGATACTCCTGGCCTTACTCCCCTTCCACCTGGTCTCTTGCACACACAGTATGCCTACCTTTCTTCTTTCCATCATGTCAGCCAGCTCTCTCCCTTTACCAGTCATAGTGCCAATATTCAAAGTTCCAACTCTCACCTCCACATGCCTACCCTTCCTCCTCTCTAGCTGCCTCTGGACATGCTTTCCTCCTCTCCTTCTCCTTCGCCCAACAGTAGCATAGTTTTATTGCAAAATTCTATTGTTGAGAAATGCGTGCATCCGGGGTCTCAGTTGGGGAGCTGCTTTGATTGGGTGATTTACGTTCTGGGGGTGACGTCAAGAAAGTTAATACAGCTTCAGAGCGGAGATTCTTTAGTATGTCTGGACGAGAGGACGGACTGGTGAGTGATTGCGGGAGTGAGTGAGTTATATTGTGTGTTAGCTTTGAGTTGAGGGGTATTTGAATTTTGTGTTTGTATTTTGTGTGGTTTTCTTTTCAAGGTTCGTAACCTGTTGGTTAAAAATAAAGACATTTTCGACCATTGAGTGACGTCCTGTTCATCCTCGCCTCAGCTGCGGGGCTTGTTTGAGAGTTAGCAGCACACTACCCACACTAGTGGACTGTCCCCTTCCCATACCATGAATGAACTGTCCCCTTCCCACACCATCAGTAACATCATGCCCATCAGAGGAAGGGCTAACGGGTGTATTGAAAATATCTCTGCTAGACATTGTATTTAGAAATCACGTCAGGACACAGCGCTGTCGCTCGACACAACCTCTCCGTGGCATTCTTTATTTAGACTGACACAGCATCAAAGGCAGACCCGATCAAACAACCCAGAGCCCGCAGGCATCACCAATCGATCCCAGCACAATAGAACAGCACCAAATCAAATGCAGCACTGTCGATGTGTGCAGACAGAACATTCCCCCCCCCCGGCAGGATTTCAAACATGAAAGGTTGACACAAAGTCCTCTAGGTGGCCAGGGCGTAAACGTGTGCGAACAGGTCGCGGGGCGGCCTGAGGCTGGGCAGGCCGAGGTGGGGAGGGAGAAGGCAGGGGAAGCTGAGGCCCAGGAATGTCTGGGGCCCGTGTAAGAGCTGCATGAAGCCCCGGGGCGTCTCGCCATGCTGAGGGAATGGCTAAGGTTGTGTCACCAGCTGTGTGTGGCGGAGCTGACACCTTCTGTAGATGACTGGAGTGCCACCGAGTGCCATCGCTGAGGAGGTAAGTGGCTGGGCCCAGCTGACGGGTGACTTGGAGAGGAGAGGACCAGTATGAAGCCATTTTATTGTCCCTGTGGGGCCTGCGGACCCTGACCCAGTCTGACACATTGATGTCTGGCACCCTGGTTCGTTTTGACTGGTCAAACCGTTGCTTCATCCGCGTCTGCTGACGAGTGACTGAGGCTCTGACCCCAGAGGGAGGTGCCTGAGGTGTGGAGGGGCGGAGCCTGTCAAGGGGCATGCACAGTTCCCGGCCTAGCATGAGAGAGGCTGGGGAGACGCCTGTGGTCGAGTGCTGTGTGGCCCGATAGTGCAGCAGAGTGTGACGGATGGCCTGCGTGAAAGAGCACCCTTGGGCCATGTGTGCTCTGAGGCCGTTCTTCAGTGACTGGTGAAAACGTTCAACGCCGCCATTGGCCTGGGGGTGGTAGTACGCAGTGCGTATATGACGGATGCCCTTGCTTTCGAGATAAGCAGTGAACTCAGCAGAGACCAGCTGAGGGCCGTTGTCAGTGGTGATGGTCTTTGGGAGGCCCCAGCGAGAGAAAAGGGAGTCCAGGAAGTCGATGATGATCTGTGAGGTCACAGTGCCGGAAGTGCTGAGTTCAGGCCATTTTGAGTGTAGATCGTAGGCGACCACCATGAAGCGTTGGTGGTGGGGAACTCCATGGATCTCACCATAAATGTCCAACTGCAGGTGTTCCCAGGGCTGAGAGGGCCAGGCGAGAGGTTGCAGGGGTGGGGAAGCCTGGTGGCCAGTCTTGCCACTCACAAGGCAGGCAGAACAGTCCTTCACCAGAGCCTCAATATCTCTGCCACCACACCAGGTCTCGGCAGCGCTGTTTCAGTTTCACAATGCCCACGTGGCCTTCATGCGCCGTATTCAAAACACGTGCACGGAGAGCAGCTGGGAGCACTGTGCAAAACCCACGTGCCACGCAGGTGTCGTTCCAGCAGGAGAGCTCCTGTCTGACTCGGGCGAACGCAGCCAGCTCCTCTGGGACCTTGTGAGGCCAGCCGTTCTGGATGTAGGTGCGGAGCTGGGAGAGGACAGGGTCCTGTTCGGAGGCTGCCCTCAGCTCCTGCAGAGAGACAGTGGCCTGGAGGGGTGTGTGTAGCATTTGGACAATGTCCTTTTCCACACAGTCAGTGTCCATCTGTGGACCTGGGGTGGAGACAGAGCGAGAGAGCAGGTCGGCGACAACATTGTCTCTGCCTGGGGTGAACTGCAGGCTGAAGTTGTACTGGCGGAGGTGGTCAGACCAGTGGTGCAGCCTCAAGGGTTTGTGGCCTGTCCCAGATGTGGACAGCAGCGCTGTCAGGGCCTGGTGATCTGTCCTGAGGGTAAAGGAGCGGCCATAGAGGTAAAAGTGCCACCTTTCACAAGCCCAGACACAGGCTAACGCCTCACGCTCACCCACGGAGTACCGCTGCTCGGTCAGGTTGAGGGCACGGGAGGCGAAGGCGATGGGCTTCTCCACACCGTTCTGGGTTTGAGACAGCACAGCCCCTATTGCTGTGGCTGATGCGTCACAGGTCACAAAGGTGGAGCTGGAGATGTCGAAGTGAGCCAACACTGGTGGTGAAGTCAGTTGAGTCTTGAGATCACGCACAGCGTCACTGCATGCCTTTGACCACACCCATGGCTCGTCCTTACGCAGCAGCTGGCGCAGGGGGGCTGTGGTCGCAGAGTACTGGGGAAGAAACCTCAGGTAGTAACTTGTCATACCCAGGAAGGAGGCGACCTGGGCGGCCGAGCTGGGCTCAGGGATGGCCTGAATGGTGTCCACGTTGGATTGTAGTGGAGTTACACCGCTTGCTGACAGCCGGAACCCCACGAAGTCGATGGCTGGCACAGAGAGGACACATTTCTCAGCATTGAGAGTTAGCTAGTGCTTGGACAGGGCTGCGAAGACCATGTTGAGGCGCTTGTCGTGGATTTCACTGGTGGGCCCGTGTGCCACTATATAGTCCAGATAAATGGCCACGCCCAGTATGCCAGCCAGCACGGAGACCATCATTTTCTGGAAGCAGCTAGGGGCGGAGCTGAGACCGAAAGGCATCCTGGTGTAGCGAAACACTCCTGCATGTGTCACAAAGGCTGTGAGGTTTCGGCTGCTGGGGTGGAGGGGCACCTGTAAGTACCCCTGTCTGAGGTCGAGCTTGGAGAACACCTCAGAGCCATAGAACTGAGCAGTGAGTTCTTCTGAGGTGGGCAGTGGATACTTATCAGGGGCCACTGCCTTATTTACTGCACGTAGATCGACTCAGACACGCCGGCCCCCCGACTTCTTCTTAGCCACCACGAGGTTTGAGACCCAAGGTGACGCGTCCACCGGTTCAATGATGCCAGCTTCCAGCAGTTGTTGAAGCTCGGCGGAGACCCCATCACGGAGAGCCAACGGGATGCGGCGCAGTGGTTGGATGACAGATTTCACAGCAGGGTTGAGGAGAGGTTGATGGACGAAGGCAGAGAGGCAGCCCAGCCCCATAAACAGCGATGGCCACTTCTGCTGCCAAGGTGTGGCAACAGTCAGGATTGCTGCCCCCCTTGTGTCTAAGAGGGAGAACCCCAGAGCGGAGAACAGGTCCAGGCCCATCAGGTTGGCCCCACAGCGTGCCACATGAAAAACTGCATTGGGCACCAGCTTGGTTCCATAGCGGATAGTCACTTGGAGAGAGCCAACCAGATCGATTTTGGAGTCACCATACCCACAGAGGAAAGCTGAGGGTGCGGACAGTGGCAGTGGACCGAAAAATTGACTGTAGGTATCAACATTCAGGAGAGACACACCTGCACTGGTGTCCAACAGCAGGGGGATGCACACATCATTAATGTTGACTGTGCATGATTTGAATGACACTGGCCCAGAGCTCACCTTGTGAATGACGGCTGTTGAAGACTGGGGGGTGTGGCCCTCTGACCCAGCCGGGGAAGATCGACAGACGTTGGCAAAGTGATTGTGCTTACCGCAGCTACGGCATGTCTGGCCACGGGCAGGGCAGTTCAAGAAGTCTCCCAGAACACCACTCCGTGCTTCGACGTACTGAACCCTGCGGTAAAGCTCTGACAAGCCCTCCAGCGTTCCTTGCATTCTGTTTATTCCCCAGTGTCTTATCTCCGTGTCTCTGTTTCCTCCCAAGACTCTCCCTCCGCGACTTCCACGGCTCCCCGCGTCTCCCTCGTCCCCAGCGACCTTCACGTTTTTCCCCGGACCTCTCCCGCGATCTCCCCCCTTGTCCCTCTACCTGGACCCCTCCTTTCGGACTCGACTTCCCGGATCTCGGACCCGGACTTCCTCGGACAACCCCTCTTGGATCACGGACTGGACTTTCTTGCCAGGTGCATTTCAACACCTCCTGATCATTTACATACCGCACCACACATAGGCTGAAAACACTCACACATAGTTATACACGCAAACCACGGGACACCACACATAGTTTATTCACACATCCCACTAACAGAACGTTTTTCGCACCATACATTCCCCTCCCACAATAAAACCACCTTTTGGATTTTGAAGTCATCCTGTGTCTGTCTGCCTTGGATTTCGCCACACGGGTCGGGTTCTGGTGCGCGAGCATAACACTGGGCCATCTTACAAAAACATCCTTGGAAGCACTTGGTGGTGTCATCAACATTAGGTCTTGCAGAGTGCTGAAGAGGGTTGTGGAGGAAGTCTGGGATCCCTGCCTGGGCCACTGACAGTGTTTGCCGAAAATTGTGCTCTAGCACAAAAAAAGTTTGTGGACCTGATGGCATGTTGAACGAAATGCTAAAAAATATGAACAAGAAATTCCAATTGGCGATATTAATACTATTCAGTTAAGTTCTGAGTGTAGGCTATTTTCTTGACATCTGGAATCATGGATTTATAACCCCAATCTCTAAAAGCGGACACAACTTTGAGTTTAATAATTCCCAAGGCATCTGTGTGAACAGTAATCTGGGGAAGGTCTTCTGTAGTATTATGAATGCCAGACTTCTGAACTTCCTTACCAAGAAAAATGTCTTGAGCAAAAGCCAAACTGGATTTACTATACCACGACACCGCACAACTGATCATATTTACACCCTACATACCCTATCCAAAGGAAGTGAATCAAGTGCAACTGGACGTGGTATATATCTGTGAAGACGTTTCCCCTTTCATCCAAGAGGCTTCCTCAGTTCGTGCCTTTCTGACTAGACTAGGCTAATCTGACAGGCTGGTGATGAGACTCAGAATTTATCCTCTAGGAGTCGTTGTCAGAGCTATTGATATGCGTGGCTCTTTTGTGTACCAATGTTATGGCTGCGCCCGTCGTTATCGGAGCTATTGATATGCATTTGTTTAGCAGCGACGGTCGTTGGGGGAGTAGGTAGATCACAAAGAGCCACGCATAACAATAGCTCTGATAACGACTCCTAGAGGATAAATTCTGAGTCTCATCCCCAGCCAGTCAGACTAGCCTAGTCTAGTCAGAAAGGCACGAACTGAGGAAGCCTCTTGGATGAAAGGGGAAACGTCTTCACAGATATATACCAAGTCCAGTTGCACTTGATTCAACTCCTTTGGATGACCATGACCTGGATGAATGAGAGCATTCACAGACCTACATACCCTAATTGAACAACATATAAACCAAAATAAAACAAAAAATTATGCCCGTTTTATTGACTTCCAAAAAGCTTTTGATTCTATTTGGCATGCAGGACTGTTGTACAAAGTTATTTAAGAGTGGTGTAGAGGTAAAACATATGATATTATTAAATCAGTGTATTCTGGCAATATGTGCAAATTGGAAAAAAAAAGAAAAAAGAACAGAATTCTTTACCCAAGAACGAGGTGTCCATCAGGGCTGTAACCTCAGCCCTTCACTCTTCAATATCTACATCAAGGAATTGGCTACGATACTAACGAAGTCCTCTGTCCCCGGGGTAGGTCTCCACAATCAGGAGGTGAAATGCCTACTCTTTGCAGATGACCTGCTTCTGATGTCCCTCAAAGCAGATGGCTACAGTAGAGCCTGGATCTGTGTGAACATTACTGTCAGACCTGGGCCCTGACAGTAAATCCCAAAAAGACCAAAATAATGCTATTCCACAAAAGATCCTGATCTCAGGACGTTCTACCTATATTCTCCATTGGTAAAAAAAAAAACATGTAGAGTACTGCACACACTACACCTGTCTAGGATTAAAACTAAGTTAAACTGGACATTTTAATGAAGTAGTTCATGAGATGAGAGGGACAGCACGACGCGCTTTCTACACCATAAAAAAGTACAAATGAAAATACCAGTTAGAATTTGGTTGAAATTAATTGTTATTGAACCAATTGCACTCTATGGTAGTGAGGTGCGGGGTCCACTTACAAAACAAGACTTTACTCAATGGGAGAAACACCTCACTGAGACCTTGCGTGCAGAGTTCTGCAAGATCTTCCTACATGTCCAGAGGAAAGCTACAAACAATGCATGCAGGGCAGAATTAGGCCAACACCCACTAATACTAAACACACAAACAAGAGCAATGAACCTTTGGACACATGTAAAACTAAGTAACCCCCTCTTGTATCATCACCAAGAGCTGAATACTAATAGGAACCCCCTTACCCAACTGGTCCTGAGGCTGAGAGCACAAACCTGCTCTAGTCACACACTTCAGCGACACAACACACATCACCAATCAGACCCAACACATTACCAAACAGTTAAAACAAAACTACCTCACTCATTGGCAAACACAAACAAAAACACAGAGCAACATGCAGTGCTGTCTGGCTCTACATGGACAGTCCACCACAGCAGATGATGTGATCATGGAGACTGATCACCACCTAACAACAACCTGGACTGTGTGCAGACTGAGTGAGCACAGACATGCTATTGAAAAGGGGAGACACAGGAGGACTTGCTCCCTGCAGAGCAAAGGCTGTGCTGTTACTACAACCTCATCATCACTGCACCCTCAGTGAGCCTGAAACAGAGCTACACTTCCTCACCATATGTGAAAGATATAAGCATCTTAGAGAGGCACATTTTAAACTATTCCAACTAACAGCAAAAGTTTTTCTAAACCTACCAGTCCTACTAGGCGAAGACCCAGAGAGCTGTAAGTTAGCTAGAAGCAGTCTATGGTGCTGCTGCTGCCATAAAGCGAGGCACAGTGAGTGCAAATTAGCAGCAGTCTATGTTGCTGCTGCCATAAAGCAAGGCACAGTGAGTGTAAATTAGCAGCAGTCTATGTTGCTGCATGCCATAAAGTGAGGCACAGTGAGTGTAAATTAGCAGCAGTCTATGTTGCTGCATGCCATAAAGTGAGGCACAGTGAGTGTAAATTAGCAGCAGCCTATGTTGCTGCTGCCATAAAGCGAGGGACAGTGAGTGACAGTCACCTGACACATGTTGTTGCTATTCTACTTGATGACAGTATGTTGGTTTTGTCTTGTGCTATGTTTCTTTGCTATGCCGGGTTTATTTCTTTGCTGTGCCGTGCTACATTGCTGTAGTGTGTTTGTTTTCAATAATGTTTTTCAATTATTGTTGAGCTTTCTCAATATTTAAAGCCATGCTTTGGCAGTATGTAAAGTGTTACGTCATGCCCAAGCTAGAAAAAACAAAACCTCATGCATCATTATTCAATCAAAATACACACACACACACACACGCGACCATAATGAATTAAAAATTGAGAACAAGTGGCCCATCTTCACATAGTGAACATAAAACATGTCGTAACCCCCACAGAGCCCAGAAAGAGTCCAGATTACTGGTCATGGTGTACAAAGCGTGCTGTATCGTCACACGAGCTGCTGCCAAACCCTTCATACTCTGCACCACATCGGTCCAGCCCTGACCTAGCATCTGACTCTTCCTGGTCTTCCATATTGCTAGCTTAGCAGTTCTGAACAGAAAATTGAGCAGGACCAGGAGCAGCTTTTTTCTTGCCGTGTATTTGGGCCCAAAAACCATCATGGGGATGGAGAAATTCTCGCCCAAAGCCCCCACCCATTTCTGCAGTACCCTAAATAAGCCCACTTAAAGCTCCAACGTTTCCATCTGTGTGCAGAAAGGACATTCCTCCCCCAGTGCTTTTATCCAGGTGAGTCCTGTGTCTGTTCATAGTTATTGCTCCATGTATAATCCTCCACTGGAGATCAGCCATCTGTTTATCAACAGGAGGCTTATACAGGACCCCCCACCTACCTTTAGGGGTACAGTCTGAAGCAAAAACGTCAGTCCACCTTGACTTCTTAACTTCAGCCAAAGTGAAGGTTGAGTACCTTCACACAGCTGGAGTAAAACTGCTTCTTCCCACAAGAGCTGAAACTACCCAGCACTGATGTACACAGGGAAAGAAGCAGTCCGCTCCCCCCTCGCCATGCCCAAAATGCAGGACTGATGATCAGGGAGGGAAAACGCATTCATTGTCATCATCACATTGGAGGGCCTGCAGGTTCTGCGGGTTCTTAAGGAGTTCCTGCTCAACAATTGTGGCGTCTAAATGATTCTGGTTGTCTTTGATAGCTAGCTCCGGTTTAGTCAACGTCTCATAACACATGATCCTGAACAACAGGAGTGAGGAGCTGAACGTAACCTTCAAACTGAGAGTGGATGAGTTTGACTACGTTTTTTTTGTAAAATCCAACAACATCAGATGTTTTCATTGTGGAAGAGAGAGACATCTCATCAGAGCATGTCCAGAAAAAAACTGTACCACATCAGGACAGAGTGGTTCTGGCAAGGTGCCTGCTGGAGGAGGGGACGCGAGCAACAAGGTGTTTGTGTGTGAGTGGAGATAGGTGAGCAGAGCCTCACCAGCTGCAACCCAATCCATAATCAAGCCAAGCTGCTATAAAAGACCAGCACTTCCACCCTGCCAGATCGTAGCCTGAGATCCGTCAGTGTACTGCATCCAGCTCTTGCACACAAATCTGTTTTTTTTTCTGTATTTATAAACCTGCCCATTGACTGATATTCTACTTGTGGAAGAAAGTGCCAGAGGCTGTTCTCCTTGGAGACCTGCTGTGGATATGGGTACGGTCTGGCGCGAGATTTACACCTTCTCCCCCGGGTTTTCAAAGGCTCGTTTCAATATTTGCTACCACCACCAAGATTTGCACCCACGGATCCGCGCCCTATAGTGGTCGCGGCCTAGCCCTCGAGGTTCCGGCTGCCAGCGACGACCGGGTATGGGCCCGACGCTCCAGCGCCATCCATTTTCAGGGCTAGTTGATTCGGCAGGTGAGTTGTTACACACTCCTTAGCGTATTCCGACTTCCATGGTCACGGTTGGTCAGGGAGAGGGTGGCCCAAGGTTTGTGTGGTTTGCCCTCTTGCAGCATTGTTTTTTGGCCACCGTCCTGCTGTCTATATCAACCAACACCTTTTCTGGGGTCTGGTGAGCGTCGGCATCGGGCGCCTTAACCCGGCGTTCGGTTCATCCCGCAGCGCCAGTTCTGCTTACCAAAAGTGGCCCACTGGGCGCTCGCATTCCACGCCCGGCTCCAAGCCAGCGAGTCGGGCTTCTTACCCATTTAAAGTTTGAGAAAAGGTTGAGATCGTTTTGGCCCCAACACCTCTAATCATTGGCTTTACCAGATAAAACTACGGTTTCAGAGCGCCAGATATCCTGAGGGAAACTTCGGAGGTAACCAGCTATTAGACTGTTCGATTAGTCATTCGCCTCTATACCCAGGTCGGACGACCGAATTTCACGTCAAAGACCACTGCGGGCCTCCACCAGAGTTTCCTATGGCTTCACCCTATGTTACGGCTCGCCCACCTCGTGCCGTGGCACATCAGCTCGTCAGGGCTGGGCTTGTAGAGCCGAAGGAACGGAGAACATCGTAGGTTCACACTTAAGCCGTGTAGGCAACTTCCTTTAATCAATGGTAAATCAGAGAGACAACAAAACCACAGCTCGACTGAGCGGAGGCGGCAAGAATCATCAGAAAACTGGCTGATGTTGATTGATATTAAATATAATCCGAGTGTATTTTGTATTACTCTGTATGTAACCAATGTATGTAACCAATGTATGTAACCAGAACAGAGGGTGAAGAAGACACATTCATGTAGACAAATATATTACAGGTCTCCCACAAGAATGTGGGTAGGGGAAGGGGTTGCCCTCCCCCGGGGCCTTGGGAGAGACACCGTGTCTGGTACGAGGAGGACCCCCTGCTAAGGTCAGTAGGTTAATCAAGACCAGAGGTGTCGTAACGGAGAAGCAGGGGGGTCTATATAACCCACCAGGACACACAAAGAAGTCAGACACACACACAACGGATTGGCAGAGTGTGTCTCCAGATCTGTACTCAATAAACTCATTTTAATCTCCTAAGACGTAGTGGCTGTTTTCTTCACATCAACAAACCCGGGGACGAGGACCACGAATGTTTAACCTCGACAAATTGGGGGCTCAGTCCGGGATGTGAAGAAGCGGTCCTAATTGAACAGTGTGGCTGCCCGCCGACACCTCCCGAGCTTGGGGTCGACCCACAATACGAATAAGGTAAGCAGAACCTGTTTTAACGAAATCTGCATATTGAACTGAATTACTAAATTGTACTAAGCTCGGGAAGGAGAAGGCGGCCAGTTTAACAAAAGAGGAGGGGTTGGAGTCCCCTACGGTAAGAGTAAAAAGGAGATAGAAGAGGTTAGAGTCCTCTGTCTAAGATCCTAGGTAGTGGCGCACCCACTCACTCTCTGACGAGGGGGTGAGGTTAAGGCTGGGAAAGACTCTCCCGGGGAATTGAGGACCCCCAAAGGAGGTACACGTCAAATAGAGTAAAGGGTTAGAGTCCCTAACAGATAGGTCAAATAGAGTCAAGGGTTAGAGTCCCTAAAAGGTAGACAGGAGACGTAAAAGGTAGAAGGGAGAAAGAACAAAGGAGGTTAGAAGAAGCTATTATATTGGGAGAGAGAAAGGCGGAGGACGCCGTTCCGTTGGGAAGGTATTTGTGGAAGCAAGAAAAAATGTGTAAGGAAAAGGGAGTAAAGGCAGGGAAAAAGAGACAGACATGTGGGTTGATGTCACAGAGGGAAGTAGAGAGAGAGAGGAGTGTGTGGCGGGGGCTTTACTAACCTCCGCCGCTGAAGCAATGAGAGAAGCAGAGTTGTTGTCATCCCAAGGGAGAGAGGGGGTGGGCAGTGCCCCCTCCACAGACGCGGGCTAGGTCCCGATTGCAGTGTCCACTCGTGCAGTCGCATAGGGGTCAGGGGTGCCGATATAAACCATGGAATTTGGGTGACGTACAAGCCCTACTGTATAAGATGCCCCCGATAACTGAGGGAGGGGGCATATGGTTGAAAGAATTGGATAAATTAACACAAGGAAAAACGTACTTGTACAGCAAAATCATTTGGACAAAATAAGACGTAATCAAAAGAACGAGTCTGGGACCGTCTTTTTCTTTCCTGTAAAAAGGTAGAGTTGTCGCAAAGTTAGGAAGAAATAAGTCAGAGAAAGAATAAGGACACAGGGAAAGATTTGTTGTTTTTCACAAACTGTGGGGTGGTTTCCTGGTTTACGAGACTTTTTTGCCTGTGTGGAAGTTTTAAACACATACCAGGCTCTGAAACCAGTGTGTTTGCTTGTCAAATGGGGAAGGCCTAGAAGAATATAAGGGATAAGAGATAAGATCAGGGACCTAGAACACTGTATAGCGCCTCCAGAGTAAAGGGGACACTCGGGGAGTGATACCTGAGTGAGATTTGAAGTGAATGTAGCCCGTGGAATTAGATACCACACAGGACACAATTACTTCCGGGGTTCTTGTAGCTTTAATTTTATTGTTTGAACCTTCGAATGCAGATCGTTTTACTGAGTGCATACATTCCTGTGTCTTTCGAGCAAACAGCTCATAAATGTTCACAGATGTGGCAAGTTTAACAGAAAAGATTTTAAAAAGGGAAATAATAAATACAAAATACGGTGCAAAATACGGCAGTGGACTATGTACGTTAAACAGGGTTTAACAAAGACATGTGGAACTTCCTGAAGATCGCGCAACTTCTCACTCTGTCAGTTACCTTTAAACAGAATTAAAATGCATATAAAACCTTTACATCACAAATACAATGGCATGGTGTGGCTTTATTCACGCCAACATTACCTTGTCATGCCTGCAATGGCGAACAGCGGTCGACGGCTCGCGCCCAGAATCACCGAACATCAACTCCAGTAGCGTCTAAATCAAACCATCTTGTCAAATTACCGACATACAATATTGTTTGGAATAATGTTACAGGTATATTTCACAAGATATTTACCCTTACTTACTACGGAGTCAGAGCACCGTCACACCGCAATCTTCAGGCGCTCCACACAAGAAAAAAAGAAAGAATACCCAAGATGCACTTGGATAACTTGCGCGGAGTTACATAAAAGCCCGCCACTGCCACTTACTGGTCAAAACATGCAATGACAACCAAAACTATAAAAATACACTCACAATCTGCCTCACAATTTAAATACATCAAATGACATTTTACATGGCTTGACAGTGTAACAATTACATATATTAACAGTTAAACTATACTAAATTTAAGTGGAAAATCATTTAACATATTTAACAGATTTACCACCCGGCTACATGAAGGTACAGCCGCCCCGTTTGGGTAGAAGCCTGCTGTATCGTTCTCGCTCAAGGTGATCAAAAAACTGGCGGGTGACATTGGGTGACCCGACGGGGCCCGAACCTCTTCCGTGGCTGAGTTCCCCGCCCTCCCCCGGACCTAGAGTCCACTTGGTTGGCGCGTCAGTGTATGTGAACGAAGTGTGTCTTGAAAATGTCTGATAACATTGAAGCAGTGACAGATGGCTGGCAAAAACTACCCCATTACACATTAGGCAGGGTCCTGCACAAAGCCCTAATGTTAAGAGCATACAGGACTCTGCCCGAAGAAAGAAAGAAATTGGCAAAGAAAAGTTAATTGGCCCTCTGGTTTTTCGAAATGTTACAGACTATGCCGAAAACGCCGAAACCAACTCAGCCAGAAACAAAGCAGAAAAGCAGAAAAGAGCAAGATAAAGCAACCACAGTTAGAGGAAGTTAGTGACATATGGGACTAGGAGACCATAAAATATTTTCAAGGGAAGGCAGAGATACACGAGCAAGCAGTGTGGGTACAGCGCGGAGCAGCGGAATGTGGGGGGTTGTGGAGAGGACCCGATGGCCGAATAGTCCTGCCACCAGGGATTAGAAGGAAGGCCCTTCAGGAGGCCCACGGAATAGGGCATGTAGGGGCTGTTCAGATGAATCGAAATCTTTGCCATTGGTGGCATCCTTTTTTGACCGACATGACTAAATACCACGTCAAGAGTTGCCCCATTTGCACTCAGTATAATCCTCGCCCCACCATAAAACCTGAAATGGGGGGATTTCCCCTGATCTCTTGTCCAGGACAAGAGGTGGTATTGGATTATATGGATATAGGGGAAGCCAAGAGGGTGAAAGGACACCAGTATTTGTTGGTGTGTGTGGATCAATTGACAGGGTAGCCGGAGGCATGGCCGGCAAAAAAGGAAGATAGCGCCACTGTTATAAAATGCTTGATTAACCACTACATACCTCGACATGGATTTTCCACCAAAATCCGCTCTGACAACGGATCTCATTTCAAGGGGGCCGACCTCAGAAAGGTCGAGAGCCTATTAGGACTGAAACACGCCTTTTGGGACCGTATACCATCCACAGTCCCAGGGCAAGGTAGAAAGAATGAATCAAAACCTCAAACAAAAACTGGCTAAAATTTGTGCTCAAACTAAAATGAATTGGGTTGAGGCCCTTCCCTTGGCACTAATGACGATTAGGTCATCAATCAATCAGGGGACCGGGTTCACCCCATATGATTTAATGACGGGGCGACAGTTTCCGGGGCCAGGGGCGGCCTCGATGGAGGGACTAGAGTCAATGAGGGGGAACTAAAAGCACATGTTTTAAAGAATTACAGACTTTGGTTTCAGATTTCTCCCGACAGGTTGGCGAAAGACGCACGCCGGCACCGGAATCCACCCTCCCCCAGGCGCGGTGGATCCTGTTGTGAGCAATTACGCGGAAGTGGGCGGAGCCCCGGTGGACCGGACCCTACGAGGTGGTAGAGAGGACGTCTCACGCAGTCCGGCTGAAAGGGAAAGGAGACGTCTGGTACCACTGGAGCCAGTGTGCTGTCGCGGAGGAGCCCGAACGGACCCTAGACGCTATACAAGAGGGCCACCAGGAGGCAACGTCCCCCCAAGAAGAGAGACCAGATTCAAGCGAAACACCAAACCACACTGTTAGCTTGGAACAGGGTGAAAGTGCTGGTGACCTCTCCCCTAGGTCATAGAGGAACCCGGCCGGACGATCACATACCCGGCTAGAAGAGGCTGATTCGGGAGGAACGGTGGTGTTTGCTCTATGTTTGGGGACCAGTGTTGTACTTTCATTCCCCCCGGGGGGACGACAGGCCGTCCGCGGCTGCTCCGGGTAACAGGGGCCGGAGTGTCTCTGGGAGGCATTGACGCGGGCCTGTGGAGGTCGGCCTGAGGAGAAGCAGAGGAGGCAGCGCGGGCCTCCATGGGGGGAGGAGTCGGAGCCGGGGGACGACCGCGACGAGGAGGTTGGGCTAACTCCAACGGCTGCGTCAAGTCCAGGTGTGCGGGTTTAACTCGGTCCACTGAAACATGCACGGCCGTGCCCCCAAAATGCACCACCAGGTGCTTAGTTCCCCGTTCCAGGACGCGGAAGGGGCCGTCATAAGGGGGTTGCAGAGGGGGGCGGTGTGCGTCGTGACGGATGAACACGTAGTCCGCTGACTGCAGACCTGGGGGCACCTGGGACACCGGAGCGCCGTGTAGGGCGGTAGGGACGCGTGTGAAAGCTCTGACCCCGTCCAGCAAGGAGGCTCGTTGGTCCACAGCTGACCAGGGACGCGTTGCGTTGGGCATGAAATGGCCTGGGACTCGCAGCGGCGTGCCGTACACCAGCTCCGCAGAGGAGGCCTGTAGGTCTTCCTTCGGGGCGGTCCGCAGGCCCAGCATGACCCATGGGAGCTTGTCGACCCAGTTGCAATCCTTGAGAGTAGCCCGAAGCGCAGCCTTCATGGACCGGTGGAAGCGCTCACATAGGCCGTTCGCCTGAGGGTGGTAGGCGGTAGTGCGGTGAAGCTTGACGCCCAGCGCCTCACCCACAGCACTCCATAGCTCTGAGGTAAACTGCGGCCCGCCCGCGGTCATATGAAAGGTGGGAAGGCGTACCGAAACGTGAGACCCACGACCCAATAAAAGCCCGGGCCACATCAGCAGACGTCGTGGATGCCAGGGGAACAGCTTCAGGCCAGCGCGTAGTCCTGTCCACCACAGTGAAGAGGTAGGTGAACCCATGGGAGGGGGGTAGGGGACCAACCAGGTCGACGTGGACATGGTGAAATCGTCTCTCCGGCACTGCGAAGCGTTCAAGCGGCGCCTTAATGTGGCGGTGTATGTTAGCCCGCCGACAGGCAACACACGAGTCGGCCCACGCTTTCACGTCTGTCTTAAGTCCCTCCCACACAAACGTAGCAGAGGTCAGGCGCACGGATGGCTTACCGCCTGGATGAGAGAGGCCGTGCACAGCTTCAAACACGGGGCGTCTCCAGCTGTCCCGGACGATGGGCCTGGGCTGTCCTGTGGAGACGTCCCACAGGAGGGTGACACCGTGTCCGTGGCCTGGTCAGCGGCCATCTGTGCATAGTCCAGGCCTAGGTGGACCGCTTCTATCACTGCCCTAGAGAGGCAGTCAGCTACCTGGTTAGACTTACCAGCGACGTGCTGGATGTCGGTAGTGAATTCCGAAATGTAGGAGAGTTGTCGCTGCTGGCGAGCGGACCATGGCTCGGCCGTCTTGGACATGGCAAACGTGAGAGGCTTGTGGTCCACGTACGCAGTAAACTCGCGGCCCTCTAGCAGGAACGGGAAATGCCGGACGGCGAGCCAGAGACCGAGGAGTTCCCTGTCAAAAGTACTATACTTGCGCTCTCGGGGTGTAAGCTGGCGACTGAAAAAGGCCAAAGGCTGCCAAGCCCCCCCCCCCACCTACTGCTCGTGAACCGCACCAACAACATAGTCCGATGCTGTAGGTGAAGGATGCGCTAGCAGGGTAGCCTGGGAGAGCGCAGCTTTAGTCTCGGTGAACGCACTGTCCCGCTCTGCTGTCCAGTCGACCGCGTGGTTGGGGACTTGCCTTTCAGCGCCTCGTACAGTGGCCGGATGATAAAGGCGGCTCGGGGAATGAAGCGGTGGTAGAATGTCACCATCCCGATGAACTCCCTGAGCGCACGAGCTGTTTGGGGGCGCGGAAAGGCCGCCACCGCTTCCACCTTTGAGGGCAGGGGGACCGCCCCGTCCCCTGTGATGCGGTGCCCGAGGAAATCAATGGCCGTCAGCCCGAACCGGCACTTCGCCGGGTTGACGATCAGCCCATGCTGGCTGAGGCGTGTGAAGAGGGCGTGAAGTTGGGACAGGTGTTCTTCCTCGGAGGCGCTGGCGATGAGTATGTCGTCCAAATAGACGAAGAGCAAAGGAAGGCCACGGAGCACTGAATCCATCAGCCGCTGAAAGGACTGGGCCGCGTTTTTGAGTCCGAATGGCATTCGTAGGAATTCAAATAGGCCGAATGGGGTAGTCACCGCTGTCTTGGGGATGTCCGAGGGGTGCACGGGAACTTGATAACCACGAGAAGACGCGTTTGCCAGACAGGTTTGCAGAAAAGTCCTGGATATGCGGGACAGGATAGCGGTCGGGCGGGCGTGGTGGCGTCATCACGTCGGCGGTAGTCCCCGCATGGGCGCCAACCTCCATCAGGCTTAGCGACGATGTGGAGTGGGGACGCCCACGGGCTGTCAGAGCGGCGGATGATCCCCATGCGTTCCAGGTGCTCGAACTCAGACTTGGCAATGGCGAGTTTGGCGGGGTCGAGACGCCTGGCTCTGGCGTAGACCGGGGGCCCCTTCGTAGCAATGTGATGCTCCACTTCATGCTTAGCGGTGGGTGCCGAGAAGGTAGGCTGGGTGGGGTCAGGGAACTCAGCGAGGAGGCGGTTGAACTTGTCTGCCACTGAGAGAGAGTTGGCTAGACCTGCATAGGCCGCTTCCCCCCCGCGTACATGCGAAGGAGGAGAAGGTTAAGGCGTCGACCAGACGGCTGTTCTGAATGGGGAGGAGGGGAAGCGTTACATTGGCCATGACGAGCTCCCACGTGAAACGTTGTCTACCAAAACACAGTTCTACAGACCGCACGCCGTAGGTGTGGATAGGGCTGCCGTCAGCCGTCGCCAACCGGGGGCCCCGCTCCCCGCCCATGATGTCGACGTCAGTAGCAGGGAGCACGCTTCTCTGTGCGCCCGTGTCACAGAGAAATCGCCGACCGGAGATGGTGTCGAGGATGAAGAGTAGTAGCCTGCTCGTATCGCCAACACTCATGGCCACTACTGACTGTTGGCCGGCCCTCTCGTTTCCCGTCGGCCTGTAGTTGCAGGGGGAACGGCACCGTTTAGCTTTCGCACCAAATCCAGCGTGGTACATAGAGTCCAGAGGGCTTGTAGCGGTCTGACGCTGTGGCGCCACCGTCGGGCCACGCCCGCGATGTCGGCGGGGGGGGGGCAGTGAAGGTAGGAGCCAGCACCCCGGCATGGGAGGAATGTTGTGTAGCGACGAAGAATCGGTCAGCCTCCTTTGCCAGCTCACGGGGATCAGTGATGGTGGAGTTAGCGAGCGCAGTCTGGACGTGGGGCGGCATGTTGCGCAGAAACAGCTCCATGAACCGGAGACATGGCTTTTCTTGACCCAGTAGGTTTAACGTCCTGCTCATTAGCTCCGATGGTTTGCCATCTCCCAAGCCCTGAATTGCGAAGAGGCGACGTGCTCTCTCCGTTGTTGACAGTTCACAAGTTTCAAGGGCCAGATTTTGAAGTGAGGCGTATTTACCATCGGCCGGTGGGTTGGTTATGAAAGCGCTTATCCTGGAAGCCGTAGCGCCCCCCAGCGCTGCCACTACGTAGTAGTACCTGGTCTCGTCTGCTGTTATGTCTCTAAGCGGCGCGAACTGTGCCTCAGCCTGCGCGAACCATGTAGCCGCGGAAGACTCCCAAAACTCCGGCAGTTTAATTGCAACGGCGTTCGTAGCCATAATGTGTGTGGTTTCAGAAAACTTAACCGAAAACCGACTGCGTTAAGCTGCCCCAGGTGGTACAGAGAGCGTACCGACCAGTCTGGTTCAAGCAGCTCTCATCAGACAAATCCAACTCCCACACCCAGCAGCTAGCGGCGGCCTCTGCTGCGGCATCTTCAGACTCAGGTCCAGCCCCTCCAGGCCTGTGTTGGTAACCTAACGAGCCAGCAGGCGGCGGTGTCCAGCAAACAAGCACCCCACTCTAACCCCACCCTGTGGGGCTCAACCCAGTTCCCCGGGAGCCCTTCCTCTCCAGCCCACGACCGTTTGATGGCGACTTTGAGACCTGTGCCACGTTCATCATGCAGTGTGAGCTGGTCTTCCTGCACCAACTCAGCATATTCACGTCTGGCGCTGCCCGCGTCGCTTACATGACCAACCTGCTCACAGGCCGAGCAGCTCAGTGGGCCAATGCTTCCTGGTCCATGAAGGCCAGTTTTTGCCTGACCTACGAGGACTTTGTGGCGGAACTACGGAAGGTTTTGCACCATCCAGTCGGTGGCCAGGACCCTGGTGCTCGGCTGAGCAGTATGCAGCAGGGCAGTGGTAGTGTCACAAACTACTCTGTGGAGTTCAGGCTGGCCCGGGCAGCTGAGCGCGCCGGCAGGCAGGGCTCCACGCGCCCGTGGTACCCCAAACGCTCCACTTTTGTTTTATATTTTTATTTGTATAGCCCAACATCACAAATTTGCCTCAGTGGGCTTTAACAGCAACACAACATCCTTGTCCTTAGACCCTCTCATCGGATAAGGAAAAACTCCCTAAAAAACCCCTTTAACAGGGAGAAATAGTAGGAAGAAACCTCAGGGAGAGCAACAGAGGAGGGATCTCTCTCCCAAGACGGACAGCGTGCAATGGATGTTGTGTTCACGTAAAGGAGTTGGGTTGGGCCTGAGAGTAGGAACATTGTACGCCGGCCTGATTAGGACGGCCTTGGAGCAGGAACGACACCTGCAAAACACGAGGAAAACGAAGATCACGCCTGTCTCTGAAAAAGAACCACGGCTTGTTGTTTTAGTATATACCACTATGTGTTTCTGTTACTTGGCAGACGACTCAAGGGTACATCTCCAGCACTGCAGCCTTACCTGTGAACTATTTGTTGTGTGCCAATAAAATGACACGAACCAGCAAGAAGTCGTCTGACTTCTTATTTGCCTATGCCGACCTGAATCAAAGAACCGGGCGAGCCTTCTGCAAAAGAGAAGACTCAACACTGCCACCAGCTGACTTCTTTTTCACTTTGGCTACACACAGGAGCCCTGTACTTTGAGAACCAAGTGCTCGAGATGGCATGTAAGGTTTAAGGAGAGCAGACAGGTAGGATGGGGCAAGTCCATTTAGGGTTAGCAGCAGCATTCTGAGCCATCTCAAGACTTCCAGCGCTAGAATGTGGCAAACCTGAGAACAGAACATTACAGTAATCAAGTGTGGATGAAAGAAATGCATATATTAGAATCTCTGCGGAAGCTTGCGACACCCCAGCGGGGGGTGGGAGAGGTTACCCTCTCTTTCTCGATTGATGGCAAAGCGACGCTCAGACAGGAGTGGCCTCTAGCGGGGCCCTAAAGTGCGTTCGAAGTGTCGATGATTAATGTGAATTGCAGGACACATTAGTTCTCGCAACTGACTGCGTTCTTCATCGACAGAAGAGCCGAGCGATGCACCGCTAACAGTTGTACGCTGCACTTTTAAGTGTCAGCATTTGACAGTACTCATCCGAACACGGGCGTGTTCCCAAGAACACACAAAGCTCCGGGCGCTCCGCCGCGCACCGAGCCTTGCCGCAGCGCGTGGAGGCGTTAGGCCCCTTGCTGTCTCCTCGACGGGAGGGAGTCGGTTACTGAGAGGAAACAATGACACGCTAGAGCCCCTCTCACTCTGCGCGCTACTAACCGATCCGCCAGACCGGAGGAACCAACCACCCGAAGCCGGCAAAGACGGCCAGCGGAGGCCCTCCGAGGGCGTGTTTGAGAAGATCAACCAGGTAGACTCATGTCACCGCGCTCGGCAAGAAACACCGGTGGCAACTACTCAGTCCGCCAGACCAGAGGAACCAACCCCCCGAAACCGTCAAAGCCGGCCAGCGGAGGCCCTCTGCACACGTGTTAAGTTGCATATCGCTCATCTTAGTAACGTGCTTAAATTCAGTGTTGTCGCGTCTGATTTGAGGTCATAGTCGTATGGCACACTTTCAACTTGGCGGCGTTGCTTAAAACTCAAAGCTGGATTTTTGCACGCCTCGGCAGCTCGATCATCCGGGTGTGTTGGGAGAACGGAGCATAGGGGGAGGGCTACGCTGAACCCTGCACTTTTAGTTGGTGTATGACATCGCAGAGGCTTGCGCCACCCCAG
This sequence comes from Lampris incognitus, assembly GCF_029633865.1. Lineage (NCBI taxonomy): Eukaryota > Metazoa > Chordata > Actinopteri > Lampriformes > Lampridae > Lampris > Lampris incognitus. The sequence continues at coordinate 221,521 of NW_026611089.1, forward strand.
CCGCGCTGAAAGAGGTTTTGCGCCCTCCTTCCCGATTGAAGGCGAAGCGTCGCTCAGACAGGCGTGGCTATGGGACGCACATTTCAAATACACCCTGAAATGTTGATGCTCAGCCTGTCCTGCAATTCGTTAGTAGAGTGATCCCCCGCAAAGAGTTGTAAGCTTCACTTTCGAGTGTCCACATGTGACAGTATTTATCCGAGCACGGGCATATGCGAGCATTGCCACAGCGCGTGGAGGCATTAAACCCCCGCCCGGGGAGGAGAGGGGCGAGAGTCCGTAACCGGAGGCGCACAGAGCAGCATTAAGTACAGTCTCGGAACAAATTACACGTTATTTGTACATGCAATGAAATTCACTCTGCATTTAACCCATCCTAGCTGTAGGAGCGGCGTAGCCCCTCCTAGCTGTGAGAGGTTTAAACCCTCCTATCTGTGTAGCTAGGGAGGGTTGAACTCCTCCTAGCTGTGCAGCCCATCCTGGCTGCGAGAGGTTTAACCCCTCCTAGCTGTGTAGCTAGGGAGGGTTGAACTCCTCCTAGCTGTGTAGCCCATCCTGGCTGCGAGGTTTAACCCCTCCTAGCTGTGTAGCTAGGGAGGGTTGAACTCCTCCTAGCTGTGTAGCCCATCCTGGCTGCGAGAGGCTTAACCCCTCCTAGCTGTGTAGCTAGCTAGGGGGGATTTAGCCCATCCGAGCTGTGCAGGCTAGGACCAGAACACTTCTTTCGGAGCACACCAATAATGATGAAAACAATCACCGTGGACGGGGGCCTCTGGACCCAGACGGACAGGCTGCTGTTGATCGATCTGCGTGTGTTACCTCCCCGAGGCGGGAGTGGGTAGTTTGCACACCTCTTTCTCTCACGGTCTCGTTTCTCAAAATCATCAAGTAATTCCAAAGCACGAGCTTTACTGTATACGGCTCACCTGAGGCAAGCGAAAGGATTCTTCAATACACTTGACAAGGTTCCGAAGGTGACGCAGAAACACAAGCTCTGCAAGCTGGGTGACCTGCTCCTAGAGGTGGAAGTTGCAAATAAGGACGGCTACTTACCTGGACACCTCCAGAGGAGTGGCTACCCTTGTCACCCTGGAAAGCACTAACCCAACCACAACAAGTGGGGAAATGTAGATACTGCAAGGAAAAGACCGTAGAAGAGCGAAACCAGCTCCTCAAAGATCACATATGCTGCACGAGATCCAAGTTAGCTGCTGGGCACCAGCGAGGGGGGAGAGGCGGGTGGTGACGAGGCGGGCACCGTGGCCGTGGACACCCGCGAGAAGGGCCCGGCGCGCGTCTAGACTCGCCTCCGTGGCAGCGCCTTATCCAGGTGTCCTCCAACGGCCCGCCTTCCGGTCCACTTCTGGTGGCACAGGGCCCTATCTGCGGCGAGCCCATTCCAGGGCGCCCTGCCCTTCACAGGGAGGGCTCTCCCCGGCGCTCCCGCCAGCCTCTGCGGGATCATTTGCGTTGCCTCACTAGACGCCCCGCTGCGCTCACCTCCTCCAGTCCAGATCTGACCCCTTCTCCACTTCGGCCTGCGAAGCCCACCTATAAACATTTGCTACTACCGGTCAGGATCTCCACCCGGGCCTGCGCCCTGGACTTCCGTGCGCAACGTGGCGGCCCTCCTGCTCGTCGCGGCCTAGCCCTGGGGGCTCCTGCTGCCGGCGACGGCCGGGTATTGGCCCGACGCTCCAGCGCCATCCATTTTCAGGGCTAGTTGATCCGGCAGGTGAGTTGTTACTAACGCCTTAGAGGATCCCGACTTCCATGGCCACCGTCCTGCTGTCTATATCAACCAACACCTTTTCTGGGGTCTGATGAGCGTAGGCATCCGGCGCCTTAACCCGGCGTTCGGTTCACCCCGCAGCGCCGGTTCTGCTTACCCAATGTGGCCCATTGTGCTCTCGCATTCCACGCCCGGCTCCAAGCAAGCGAACCGGACTTCTTACCCATTCAAAGCTTGAGAATAGGTTGAGATGGTTTCGGCCCCAACACCTCTAATCATCCGCTTTACCAGATAAAGCTGCGGTTCCAGAGGGCCAGCTATCCTGAGGGAGTCTTCGGAGGGAAGCAGCTACTAAACTGTTCCCTCCGAAAATCCTGCCGAAACCCGTCAGTAAAAAATACTACAGCGACGACATACCGTGAAAGTGGTGTACTAGTGGTGGACTAGCGGGCGCCCTTCTACTCACAGTCCTTCAGTTTTACGCTATTGGTGTACCAGGGGCGTACTTGGTGCAGCGAGCACACAGGACTTACATGTCTTTGCATGTCTTTGCACACACACACACACACACACACACACACACACACACACACACACACACACACACACACACACAAACAAACAGATATGCAAACTCACACACACACAATCAAATATGTACACGCACACAAACAGACATGCACACACAAACACACACACACAAGCATGCACACTCACAGATACACAAACACATGAACAGACATGCGCACACACAAACACACACAAACCCATGCACAAACTTGCACATTCACAAACACACACAAACAAATAGACACACACACCAGCAGACATGCACTCGCAGACACACACACACAAACAGATATGTACACACAAGCAGACATGCACTCGCAGACACACGCGAACAAATAGACACACACAAACAGACATGCACTCGCAGACACACACAAACAGACACACACACAAACAGACATGCACACACACACAAAAACAGGCATGATCACACACACACACATAAACAGACATGCACATATAAACACATGCAAACACACACACACACACACACACAACCTACACTCACGCACCCAGACACACACACACGCTCAAACACAGACATGCACACACACAAACACACACAGACAAACAGACATGTACACACACACCAAAATGCACACACACAAACAGGCACAAACACACACAAACACATGAACAGACATGTGCACACACAAACACACACAAACACATGCACAAAATTGCACATTCACAAACAGACATGCACACACACATACACAACCTACACACACAAACACAAACAGACATGCACAGACACACACACACACGGACATGCAGACACAGACACATAAACACAGACATGCACAGAAGCACATAAACACACACACAAACAGACACACACACACAGACATTCAAACACACAAACACAACCTACACTCACACACACACACACATACACACGCAAACACACACACACACAGAAAACAGACATGCATACACAGAGACATACACACGCACGTGCAAACACACACACACGCCCAACAAACGCACCCAACCAGATATGCACACACATACACGAGTACAGCCACACACAAAAGCAGTCATGCACGTACACACACGCACGCACACACACATACAAACATGCAAACATAAATATGTTAAAACATACAAACATAGACATGCACGCAAACACACACACACACACACAAACAGACATGCACACACGCACACTCACACGC